>NC_057812.1:182407815-182505672 GCF_018294505.1 Triticum aestivum
ATGTCTATACTTCAACAAACCTGCATGGTCACACGCTTAAGGATCATTGATCTGCTAGTACTAGGTGGTTTGGAGTTTGAGAGGAAGTCACTAAATTTTTTTGGAGACGTTGAAAATGTTTAGGAGAAAACCAGAAAAATAGTGAAGTAGAAAAAGCTTCAGAAAGCGTCTGGAAATGTTGGGAGGGCTCCGAAACAGTTCTGGGTCATCCTGATTTTTTTAAAAGCTCCAAGGGGCTCCCGCTTGGCCATGCCCAAGTGGGGCAGCCCCACATGTGGTGGCCAAACAATGGGAGGGCTCCCCTTTGTCCCCCTGATACGTCTCCAACGTATCGAATTTTCCAAACACTTTTGCTCTTGTTTTGAACTCTAATTTGCATGCTTTGAATGAAACTAATCCGGACCGACGTTGTTTTCAACACAACTACCTTGGTGTTGTTTTTGTGCAGAAATAAAAGTTCTTAAAATTGGACGTGATTTTACAAAAAAATATTTCAGAATATATAAAAAATACTGGCGAAAAGATCTACTGGAAGGGGGACAGCACAGAGCCACATGCTCGGGTGGTGCGCAGGTGTTGCACCCCTCTAGGGTGCGCCACCTGAGCTTGTGGGCCCCTCGGTGCTCCATTTGCCCTATCTCCAAGTCCACAAGTATCGTCTTCCGTGAAAAAAAATCTAAGAAGAAGTATCATCGCGTTTTACGATATGAAGCCGCCGCCACCTCCTATTCTTCATGGGGAGGCCTAATCTGGAGTCCGTTTTGGGCTCCGGAGAGGGCAATTCGACGTCGCCATCATCAACAATCCTTATTCATCAACAATATGATGATGCTCACCACCGGGAGTGAGTAATTTCAGCATAGGCATACTCGAGGTAGATGGAGATGGATGAGATTTGTCATGTAATCGAGTCAATTTGTTAGGGCTTGATCCGTAGTATCTACTATGTTCTAAGATTGATGTTGTCATGGGTTTGCTATGCTTAATGCTTATCACTAGTACCCGAATGCCATCATTGCAGATCTAAACCCTTTTATGTTTTCATGAGTATATTTGATTTCTTGATCCTATCTGCAAGTTATATGCACATGTTATTGTTCTGAACCGCAGACCCCCAAGGTGACAATAATTGGGGTACTCTTCGAGGATGACTGTAATTTGAGATTTCGTGTATTCACTATGTGTTAATGCTTTGTTCTGACTCTCTATTAAAACTAGTGCCTTAATTCCCTTAGATTTTCATTAGGACCCCGCTGCCACAGGAGGGTAGGAAAAAAGATGTCATGCAAGTTCTTATTATAAGCCTGCATGACTATGCAGAATACATCCCTACATTTAATTGACGAGTTGGAGCTATTGTGTATCGTTCTAGGTTGTGACTGTTACATGATGAAGTCCATCCAAATATCCATCCCTACTTCATGCCTACGTTTTGCTCATATTGTCTTTGCTAAGTAGTATGTAAATACTGTTGTTGCTACAGTTCCAATACTACAAACTGCTACTATCACTGTTACTATTTTTTTGAAGCGCTGACAGTAGAACAATTGTTCTACGGTATTTTCATTAATTAAATATGTACAAAATCAAGTCTTACAAAGAAACCATCAACAAATACCAGTTCTATGGAACATCATCAAGAAATTGAAAGCTCTGTTCTACCCAGACACGAATCCTTTTAGCTTTGGTGTGCTTAGCTCTAATTTGCACAACCCAAAGTTCTTCCTGAAGGTAGTAACACCATCCGCCGATGTGAAGGGCAGCAAATATGAAGATTTTATCATTTTGGATAGACCAAATCCCCCAACACCCCATAATCACGATGTCTAGTGTTATATCTTGCAGCAGTTATTGAATTGCCAGCTGTATGTCATCTAGAACTGATATACCTCTTTTCCTGTGGGGAATAATACTATCCCAACATTGCAGTGCAAAAGGGTAGTTCCAAAACAAATGCAACATCATTTCTTCAGTGTTATATGCACAGAGTGCACAATTGTAGCTATCCAGGTGCATAGATTTTTGGTGTAGCAGATTCCTTGTGTTGATCCTATCATGAAGAAGGATATCACTATTACTGTCACTATTGCTACTGTTGCCGCTACTATCAAAACTATTATATTATTATGCTACTAATACTTTGCTGCAGAGAAATAACTTCTCACGTGTGGTTGAATTGACAACTCAGCTGCTAAGGTTCATAAATATTCTTTGGCTCCCTTTGTGTTGAATTAACAGATTAAGTGAAACAGTACCCTCGTAGACTGTTGCGATCCCCTATACTCGTGGGTCACCCCCCTCCCACCAAAGATGTGTGGGCCCATACCCCGGTCCACCTCCCACGTCGCCGAAGTATTCATGCTTGATTTTTCTCCAATATTTTGGAGGACGAGGAGGTTTTTGTGCCGACAAACATAAAACATCTGATTCTACCTTTATCCTCTAATAATAATTAATACTTTAGTCAATAAAATATTGAATATATTACATGAAGTTAATAAGAAACTATGGATGATATAGTATAAACTAAACAATGACACCCCAAACGAGGCATGCGTTTTGACTCCGGAGCATTTGCTCCCAAATGAAAGTAAACCAAAAAAAATTAAATGTTCTAAAACAAATCTGACTTTTTTATTAGATGTTGGTGTTAGTGTCACAAGCATGCTTGACAAATTTCATGCGAAACGAAGCAACAATATTTTGTCGGTGAAAAAACAAATTTGAGTTGACATTTGGTGTTTAATTTGTTTTTGTTTTTTACACAGGTCAAAATGCTTAACCTTTTTACCTACAAATTTGCACGTAACATTTGGATGTGACTAAGAACACATAGAATTTTTGTTAGAATTTTTTTTAACATTTCAAAAATCATTTTCGCGTGCAGGAGCACGTGCACCCGGGAGCCGAATTGTATTCCCCACACGATTCGAACTAAAACTCACTATGCTAGATATTATTATTCTTAGAAACTCGCGATGCTATGCTACCTAGTCCTCGACACGACTGCTACTTTAGTGGACTGTGCCCGGACCTAACAACCGTACTTTTACAAATCCCACACGAACCACGCTTTTCCTCATAATCAGGGATGCAAAGCAAGCATATTTTCCCGCCAAAAAGAAAAGAAAAGAAGCAAAGCATATTTACTTTCCATCCCATCCCATGATCTTCTAATTTCGACGTTCCATTTCACCACAAAGCCGCTAGCGACACTACTCACTAGCACGCCCTGATGCCCGTATCTTGTGTTGGCGGGCCTGGCATGACCGCGACCGCGTAGGCGAATCCAAGACCCCCGTACGTAGCCTAGCCTGGCGTGTCGCCGGCGCATATGCGCGCGACGGGACGGGAAGGCAGAAAGGACGCAAAAGCGCGCGACAGAACGAGGTGTCACGGCGGAGCTGCGGCGGGGGGTCGACGGCGACGTGCACCATCTGCGGGAAGGAGGACGGAACCTCCGGCCGGTCGTTCTTTATGTATTTTCTCTCTTTTTTTCCAGCTCACGTTGAGACCGACGGATGGATGCCGTCCGTGTCGCGATTAAGTTGGGGCAGGATGTGATGGATGCTTCGCCTAGCGAATCTAGCATCAATGGGTTGTATCGATCGGTCACGTATAAATGCTGCTGCTACTGCTGCTACAAGTTGAGCTGTTTTTTTTTTTTTGTGAAAATCCAAGTTGGACGCTACTAGGACAAGCCACGTACTCCCTTCGTTCCAAAATAAATAATTCAATTTTGCACTAACTTTAATATAAAGTTAGTATAAAGTTGGGCTATCTATTTTGGAACGGAGGGAGTATTATATATACACAGTACCCAGTGATCACGTATGTACAGTACAAATGATCAGCGATGTGTTGCAACTTGCAAGTGTCTACTCTCTCCATCCACAATTACTTGACAAAGAAATTGATGTATCTTAGATGTATTTTAGTTTTAGATGTATTCATTTTTATTTATTTCCGGGACAAGTAATTTCATACTCTTTTTATTCTAAAATATAGTGCGCCCGCGCTTCCCGATGTCCAATTTTTACTATAAATTTAACCAACGAGACCGACTGCGGCGGGAGAAAAAAATTATATAATTGAAAACTTCTTTTGAATACAAATTCACTGGTATAACTTTTGCTCCCGCCGCAGTCGGTCTTGTTGATTAAATTTATGATCAAAGTTGAAGCACGGGAATAGAGGAAACACTATATTTTGAAACGAAGGGAGTACGAAGAAGATGTATTTGGCATGCATTAAATGATGATGCACGTGCGTGCTTGCTCACTGGCTCAGGCAGTCAGAGACAAACGCTGATTAAGAATTAAGATGCAGCAACTCACTCTGTGGGTGGTTGGTGGAAATTCTAGGGGTTCCCGGCGGCGAGGAGACCCTCCGACTAGGAGCAGCCCGCATGGCATCCGCATGGTTGCGACCTCACTCGCTGTCATGGAGGGTGAGGCTGCAGCGCACACCAGCTGACAACGACGTGTGATGAGCCGGCTGAGTTGGCAGAATTATCTGTACACCTCGGCGGAAAAAGGAGAAGGAAAGTGCACCCAAAAGCGCACGGATGCGGGTGGGGCGTCTAGCTCCTGTCTTCGTCTTGACACTGGCTAGCATTTGACTGGACGCTGTGACTCGTGACCGGTAAAAGTAAAACACGGAAGGATTGGGCTGACGACCGACGCACCTAAAGAGTTGGAACGTACGTGCACGGAAGAGAGCAAGATGGAGGAAATAGGTTTCGCGCGCATCATGTCAAAAGTGTCGTTTGAGATAAACCGCTCCTTTAACCGATCAAAGCATAAAATACCCATGCATTCCAACAAAAAAAGTTATTCATGTTTTATTATGCATGCACTATCGACCCACTAATACTCACTCCGTTTGAAAACATAAGTCTTTAGAGATTACAATATATACGAAGCAAAATGAACACTCTAAACTATGTTGTACATCTGTATGTAGCCGTATTGAGATCTAAAAAAAACTTATATTTAGAAATGAGGAGTAGATAATGAGCCCCGTAAAACACTTAAACAAAAGATCTGGCGTAGCATGGGTGCTGCTTACGTGGTTGCATCACGGGCCCCTTCATTTGCATAATTAATCATCGCATGTGGCGGAGAAGGAGTCGGCAAACCGTCCAGACACATGACCGCACGTGGGTACCAAACAGGAAACAACGGCTCGATGGATCCATCCCGCGTAGACGTAGGCGTCCTACTTTAGGTCCACGTACAACGTATCTCCGCGACCAACCGGTCCACACAGAGATCCCGTCTCCAAAAGCAACAGTTTGTCCATCGTAGCCGTCCATCTGTTCAGCGCATTCTGTCTCGGACGTCCACGCTCACACCACGTCTCGCGTGCTCACGTGCTGTCAGACAGGACGGGAGACGGCCACACGAGCGGTCGGCCGGCCTCGCGGTGACGGGGTACTCAGTGGGGACACGAGGCGCAAATAAAAAGTATTCGCTTCATATTGAAATATTTGTTGGATAAATGGATAAAGGCAATTGTATCTAAAACTAAAATATATTTAGATACATCCATTTCTCTGACAAATATTTTCAGACAAAAAAATATTTGATTGTGGATCTTGTTCCATCTCCGAGGACATGTGGAGTTAAGGCATTTTTTCCTTGTGCATCAAAACACGACGAAATATCATGACAATGGGATATGGACTATTTTAACCATCCAATGTCGTGAATCAAACATCTGCGGACAACAAACCTGTTCGACCGACTAAAATTTCACAAACCGAAGACAAACATAGGTTTACACGTGTCCGAACATCCATCACATAGACGCCTGACTGTCCAGTCAGAGCCGACCCTAAGAGCATCTACATCCAGAGATAGCAAATCCATGCCCTCAATCGTCCGTAGACACGTCCGGTCGCGTCCGCGCACACGTCTCATTTGTTGGCTTCCACACCCTCGCCCCTCATATCCGAAACCTAAAAACTATACAACCCATGCAACGCTACATAAAAAGACAATCAACAAAATATAAACTACTAAAAACATAGTTAAAATATAAACACAATAGGGAAGGGCAGAGGAAACCACCATTTCCTTGTCGGCCCCTTCCCCTTCCAGTCGTCGATGCGGTTGTGGCCCTCCTCCGTGTAGGCGTTGGCGTGCGGTGGTGCGTCGTCATTGCTTTCACCTCCTTGCTTGCCTTGCGCTCCGACAACTCGATGGCGAGTCGGAGTGCCTTGGCATTCTTGCGGCAGAGGCGCCGCGCATTCGTCTCCGTCGTTGTGAAAGAGCGGCGCAGGACCGACGCGAGGAGCGCGGCATCGGGATCGACCGTCGTGCGGTTGACGCTTCCCCTGCTGCCGCCCTCTCCGCCGTGCGCTGCCGCTCGCGGCGGGCTGCTCGTGCCTCGAACTCGGGCATCCTCGTGTGCGCTGGCGCTAGCGCGGTCACGCGGACCCAGTAGTGGTCGGGTACCACTTCCGGAACAGATGGTGGTGGTTGTTGGCATAGCTAATGGACGGGGGTGGAGCAGTCGGAGCTTCGCGCCAGGCGGGACAGGTCGGCGACATCGTCGGTGCTGCGTCGACGGGCGACGGGCGCTCAGGAAGAAGATCCGCCGCTACCGACACCGCCTTGCTTGAGCAGGGACCGCCTCAAGGCGATGTGGTGCTCGAGCCGTCGGATTCTCCACCAGAGCCACCGCTGCTTTCGTCGCCTGAAGGAAATATGCCCTAGAGGCAATAATAAAGTTGTTATTTATATTTCCTTATATCATGATAAATATTTATTATTCATTCTAGAATTGCATTAACCGGAAACTTAGTACATGTGTGAATACATAGACAAACAGAGTGTCCCTAGTATGCCTCTGCTAGACTAGCTCGTTAATCAAAGATGGTTAAGTTTCCTAGCCATAGACATGAGTTGTCATTTGATGAACGGGATCACATCATTAGAGAATGATGTGATGGAGTAGACCTATCCGTTAGCTTAGCACTATGATCATTTAGTTTATTGCTATTGCTTTCTCCATAATTTATACATGTTCCTATGACTATGAGATTATGCAACTCCCGAATACTGGAGAAACACTTAGTGTGCTATCAAACGTCACAACATAACTGGCTGATTATAAAGATGCTCTACAGGTGTCTCCGGTGGTGTTTGTTGAGTTGGCATAGATCGAGATTAGGATTTGTCACTCCGATTGTCGGAGAGGTATCTCTGGGCCCTCTCGGTAATGCACATCACTATGAGCCTTGCAAGCAATGTGACTAATGAGTTGGTTACGGGATGATGCATTACGGAACGAGTAAAGAGACTTACCGGTGACGAGATTGAACTAGGTATGATGATACCGATGATCGAATCTCGGGCAAGTAACATACCGATGACAAAGGGAACAACGTATGTTGTTATGCGGTTTGACTGATAAAGATCTTCGTAGAATATGTAGGAACCAATATGAGCATCCAGGTTCCGCTATTGGTTATTGACCGGAGATGAGTCTCGACCATGTCTACATAGTTCTCGAACCCGTAGGGTCCGCACTCTTAACGTTCGATGACGATATGTATTGTGAGTTATGTGATTTGATGTACCGAAGGTTGTTCGGAGTCCCGGATGTGATCACGGACATGACGAGGAGTGTCGAAATGGTCGATACATAAAGATTGCTATATTGAAAGGTTATGTTTGGACACCGGAAATGTTTCAGATAGGTTCGGGCATTTTCTGGAGTACCGAGGGGTTACCGGAACCCCCCGGAGGGTTAATGGGCCTTCATGGGTTGTAACACCCTAGATGTAACTTTCCATATTTGTAACTCCGACTCTTGCCATTTTCAGCTATGTGATATGATATTTCCCTTCGTGGTTGGACTTTGCCTTTCGTTTTGCATTTTGTACATGTCATGCATTTCATCTCATGTCATCATGTGCATCTCATTTGCATTCGTGTTCGTCTCATGCATCCAAGCATTTTCCTCGTTGCCCGTTTTGCAATCTGATGCTCTCTCGTGCCCCGTTGCACCCCTCTAATCTTGTTTCGTGAGCGGGAGAAAAACGTTCTCGATAGAGGCCGAGATTTGTCGAGTGGCCTTGGTACATCACCGATAGGCCGCCTGTCAAATTTCTTTCCATTTGGAGGTCGTTTGATGCCCCAACGGTTAACCGGCTAACCGTAAAAGCCTCTATTTCATTGCATCCCAACACCCCTCCAAAACAGCCCACTAGCCCATCTAAATGACCTCCACGTTCTCCGTCGTTGGATCACGATCATGTGGGCGAAAACCGCACCTCATTTGGACTCTCCTAGCTCCCTCCACCTATAAATATGTGCATCCCCCTGAAATTTCCGCAGATAAAACCCTAGCCTCGCTCCCCTCGCGCTGCCGAACAAAAATCCCATCGACGGACGTGTCCGCCGCCGCGTCCCAGCCACTCCGAGAGCACCACGTGGCACCCCGGATCCGCCGCCGCCGCCCGCAGCCGCCACCCGAGCGCCTTCCCGCGCCACCCGGTCTCCGCGCCGCCCGACCGCGCCTCCCCGTCGTCGCGCTCCGCCGCCAAGCTCGTCGCGCCTCCCCGCCGGCGCGCCTCCGCCTCCCGCTGCCGCCAACGCTCGCCGGCAACGCCGACCCCGCCGCCTCCACCGAGCGAGCTCGGCCGCCCCTCGTTGCCTCCCTTCTCTAGCGCCGGCCCCGAGCGCCACGGCCCCGTTCCGGCCTCCCTCGACTCCGGCAACGCCTCTCCTCGCGAGCTCCGGCGACATCTCCGGTGGTCCTCTAAAATCGCGCGAACCCTAGATCTGAAACAAGGAGGTTGATTTTCTCAGTCCCGTAATCCCTGGTATTTTATGCCATCTTCATCATGTCACATCTCCGTGCTCGGTGCTCCAAATCATGCATAAGATATATCAAAATGTTCCACTCGTGATGATATTCATGTTAGTGTCATTTGCATGCATGTTACTATCCATTTTGATGCCATTATCATAGTTGCAAGAGTGCTATAAAATGTTGTCTGCTGTCTTTTTCGCTGCTTTTTGTGTGTTCATCCTATGAGCATGATGTCTATATGTTTTATGATCTCCATAATTCCATATTTATAGGGTGCAAGCATTGCATTTTTGTGATCTATGTCGTGACTAGCACAAGCATGCAAAGTAGGCTTCATAATGTTTCTGTTTTCAGACACTTAATGATTTTGCTAAGTCCTTTTCCTATTACATTTTGATGCCATGTAAACTTGTTGCTACCATGAGATCCATGCACATTTTGAGATAGTTCATTAAGCATGTTTTGTATATGTGGTATTGATCTATCAATCCATGCCTCTTATTGCAATTATGGAGTAGTGTAACATGTCATTTTCTTCCTCTACTTTTGATAAGTATTGTTCCTGGCAGATTGTTAACATGTTAATCAATATGACCATGTGTTTTTCTAGTGATCCATGTACCCTATGAGCTTGATCTTGCCATTCTTATCTTCTTGAATATGTCTAATTCATGTTGGTTACCTTGTGATGCCATGAAATACTTTGTGGTGAGTGCCATGAGCTTGTAAAGTTGCTATCATGAATTTGTTTCTGCCATGTCCTGAAATTCCACTTAAGTCTGAATCTGTTTATAAAACTTGCCATATTTGCATGGGTGCCACATTCTTTTCCATGCCTCTTTGAGTTATGATAAGTAAGGAATATTTGTTCTATGTGTTTAGTACTAGCATGCCATGTCTTTGTTTGCAATGTTATGTTCCTGTAGCATCTTGTTTGCTAGCTCTAAACATTGCTTCCTGGTGCTGTTTTGACATGTCTAGTATTTTCTCTAAGTCTGTGAAGCTGATATCATTTGCATTTTTGGCATCCTATTTTGAGCTTCTTCTAGTGAGAACTAGAAGGAGCTCAGTGTTCATTATTTATAAAGCTTCATGTTTGCTTTATGCTCATATGCTTTATTGCTATGGTCGAGTGCAGTAGCTTAATTTCTTGTTGCATTCTAAGTGCTATCATGTTGTTAAACGCAGATTTGCATCATTCTTGTATTGCTTGTCTTTTGCAAACCGTGCATCCGTTTCCGGTGATCCTTATATCGATTTAGACCGAAATCACCTCATCTTTCCAGCGGCATACTTGTTTTGACAAGATGATGCCTTGATCTTTATTTTCCTTCCGGAGTGCCCATATGCATTGCATATCATATCTTGCATATCATGCCATGTATTGCATCATGTTGCTAGCGCATTGCACCGTGATTGATTTTTGTTCCATTGCTTGTGTTCTTGCTTTGGGTAGAGTCGGGAGATGATACGCCTCCAACGTATCTATAATTTTTGATTGCTCCATGCTATATTATCTACTGTTTTGGACATTATTGAGCTTTATTATCCACTTTTATATTATTTTTGGGACTAACCTATTAACCGGAGGCCCAACCCAGAATTGCTGTTTTTTGCCTGTTTTAGGGTTTCGAAGAAAAGTAATATCAAATGGAGTCCAAACGGAATGAAACCTTCGGGAACGTGATTTTCTCACCGAATACAACTCAGGAGACTTGGACCCTACGTCAAGCCAATTAACAGGAGGCCACGAGGTAGGGGGCGCGCCTGCCCCCCCAGGCGCGCCCTCCACCCTCGTGGGCCCCCTGTTGCTCCACCGATGTACTTCTTCCTCCTATATATACCCACGTACCCCCAAACGATCAGATACGGAGCCAAAAACCTAATTCCACTGCCACAACTTTCTGTATCCATGAGATCCCATCTTGAGGCCTATTCCGGAGTTCCGCCGGAAGGGGAATCGATCACGGAAGACTTCTACATCATCATCCAAGCCCCTCCGATGAAGTGTGAGTAGTTTACTTCAGACCTACGGGTCCATAGTTAGTAGCTAGATGGCTTCTTCTCTCTTTTTGGATCTCAATACAATGTTCTCCCCCTCTCTCATGGAGATCTATTCGATGTAATCTTCTTTTTGCGGTGTGTTTGTTGAGACCGATGAATTGTGGGTTAATGATCCAGTCTTTCTATGAATAATATTTGAATCTTCTCTGAATTCTTTTATGTATGATTGGTTATCTTTGCAAGTATCTTCGAATTATTAGTTTGGTTTGGCCTACTGGATTGGTTTTTCTTGCCATGGGACAAGTGCTTAGCTTTGGGTTCGATCTTGCGGTGTCCTTTCCCAGCAACAGAAGGAGCAGCAAGGCACGTATTGTATGGTTGCCATCGAGGATAACAAGATGGGTTTTTTTATCATATTGCATGAAACTATCCCTCTACATTATGTCATCTTGCTTAAGGCGTTACTCTGTTTTAACTTAATACTCTAGATGCATGCTCGATAGCGGTCGATGAGTGGAGTAATAGTAGTAGATGCAGGCAGGAGTCGGTCTACTTGTCTCGGATGTGATGCCTATATACATGATCATACCTAGATATTCTCATAATATGCTCAATTCTGTCAATTGCTCAACAGTAATTTGTTCACCCACCATAGAATACTTATGCTCTTGAGAGAAGCCACTAGTGAAACCTATGGCCCCCAGGTCTCTTTCTCATCATATTAATCTCCATCACTTTATTATTGCTTTGCTTTTTTACTTTGCCTTTTACTTTTCACTTTTCATCACTATACCAAAAATACCAAAAATATTATCTTATCATATCTATCAGATCTCACTCTCATAAGTGACCGTGAAGGGATTGACAACCCCTTATCATGTTGGTTGTGATGAGTTATTTGCTTTGTGCAGGTACGAGGGACTCGCGTGTAGCCTCCTACTGGATTGATACCTTGGTTCTCAAAAACTGAGGGAAATACTTACGCTACTTTGCTGCATCATCCTCTCCTCTTCGGGGAAATCCAACGCAGTGCTCAAGAGGTAGCAAGAAGAATTTCTGGCGCCGTTGCCGGGGAGTTAGCGCAAAAGTCAACATACCAAGTACCCATCACAATCCCTATCTCCCGCATTACATTATTTGCCATTTGCCTCTCGTTTTCCTCTCCCCCACTTCACCCTTGCAGTTTTATTCACCCTCTCTCTCTATCCTCCCTCTCTTTCTTTATTTGCCTCTTTTTGCCCATTTGCCTTTTGTTTGCTCGTGTGTTGGATTGCTTGTTTGTCGCGATGGCTCAAGATAATACTAAATTGTGTGACTTCACCAATACCAACAATAATGATTTCCTTAGCAGTCTGATTGCTCCTCTTACCGATGCTGAATCTTGTGAAATTAATTCTGTTTTGCTGAATCTTGTCATGAAAGATCCGTTCTCCGGCCTTCCTAGTGAAGATGCCGCTACCCATCTTAATAGCTTCGTTGATTTGTGTGACATGCAAAAGAAGAAAGATGTCGATAATGATATTGTTAAATTGAAGCTATTTCCTTTTTCGCTTAGAGATCGTGCTAAAGCTTGGTTTTCATCTTTGCCTAAAAATAGTATTGATTCATGGAACAAGTGCAAAGATGCTTTTATCTCTAAGTATTTTCCTCCCGCTAAGATAATCTCTCTTAGAAACGATATTATGAATTTTAAGTAACTTGATCATGAACATGTTGCACAAGCTTGGGAGAGAATGAAATTAATGATACGTAATTGCCCTACTCATGGTTTAAATTTGTGGATGATTATACAAAAATTTTATGCCGGATTGAATTTTGCTTCTAGAAATCTTTTGGATTCGGCCGCGGGAGGCACTTTTATGGAAATCACCTTAGGAGAAGCTACTAAACTCCTAGATAATATTATGGTTAATTATTCTCAATGGCATACTGAAAGATCTACTAATAAAAAGGTGCATGCGATAGAAGAAATTAATGTTTTGAGTGGGAAGATGGATGAACTTATGAAACTATTTGCTAATAAGAGTGTTTCTTCTGATCCTAATGATATGCCCTTGTCTACTTTGATTGAGAATAATAATGAATCTATGGATGTGAATTTTGTTGGTAGGAACAATTTTGGTAACAACGCGTATAGAGGAAATTTCAATCCTAGGCCTTATCCTAGTAATCCCTCTAATAATTATGGTAATTCCTACAACAATTCTTATGGAAATTATAATAAGATGCCCTCTGATTCTGAATCTAATATTAAAGAATTTATTTCTTTGCAAAAGAATTTTAATGCTATGATTGAAGAAAAATTGCTTAAGATCGATGATTTGGCTAGGAACGTTGATAGAATTTCTCTTGATGTTGATTCTTTAAAGCTTAGATCTATTCCTCCTAAGCATGATATCAATGAGTCTCTCAAAGCCATGAGAATTTCCATTGATGAGTGCAAGGAAAGAACCGCTAGGACGCGTGCTATGAAAGATGCCTTTATTAAAGCGTGTTCTTCTAGTTCCTATGAAAATAATGATGAAGATCTAAAAGTTATTGATGTGTCTCCTATTAAATCCTTGTTTTGGAATATAAATCTTGATAAAATTGAATATTATACACCCTTACCTAGAAGGCATTCTAAGAATTTGGATTATTTCGATCTTGATGACGAAATTGATAAAAGTGGGATTAAAAGAAATAAAACCCTAGATGATGCTAAACCCACTATATTGGATTTCAAGGAATTTAATTATGAAAATTGTTCTTTAATAAATTATATTTCCTTGTTACAATCCTTGCTAAATTCTCCTCATGCTTATAGTCAAAATAAAGCCTTTACCGAACATACCGTTGATGCCTTGATGCAATCTTATGAAGAAAAACTTGAGTTGAAAGTTTCTATCCATAGAAAACTTTATGATGAGTGGAAACCTACTATTAAAATTAAAATTAAAGATTATGAGTTTTATGCTTTGTGTGATTTGGGTGCTAGTGTCTCTACTATTCCCAAAACTTTGTGTGATTTGCTAGATTTCTGTGATTTTGATGATTGCTCTCTGAACTTGCATCTTGCGGATTCCACTATTAAGAAACCTATGGGAAGAATTAATGATGTTCTTATTGTTGCAAATAGGAATTATGTACCCGTAGATTTTATCTTTCTTGATATAGATTGCAATCCTTCTTGCCCTATTATTCTCGGTAGACCTTTCCTTAGAACGGTTGGTGCAATTATTGATATGAAGGAAGGGAATATTAGATTTCAATTTCCATTAAAAAAGGGCATGAAACACTTCCCTAGAAAGAAAATAAAATTACCATATGAATCTATCATGAGAGCCACTTATGGATTGCCTACCAAAGATGGCAATACCTAGATCTATTCTTGCTTGTTATGCCTAGCTAGGGGCGTTAAACGATAGCGCTTGTTGGGAGGCAACCCAATTTTATTTTTATTCCTTGATTTTTGCTCCTGTTTAGTAATAAATAATTTATCTAGCCTCTGTTTTGGTTGTGTTTTTTTGTGTTTAATTAGTGTTTGTGCCAAGTAGAACCGTTGGGAAGACTTGAGGAAAGTCTTGTTGAACTTGCTGTAAAAAACAGAAACTTTAGCGCTCACGAGAACTGCTGTAATTTCTATTTGGAGAGTGATATTTAGTTAATTATTTTTGCAGATGTTTAATAGATAAATTCCTCACGTCCATAAATTTATTTTAGAATTTTTTGGGTTCCAGATCTTGCGCTAGCTATTGATTACTACAGACTGTTCTGTTTTTGACAGATTCTGTTTTTCGTGTGTTGTTTGCTTATTTTGATGAATCTATGGCTAGTAAAGTAGTTTATAAACCATAGAGAAGTTGGAATACAGTAGGTTTAACACCAATTTAAATAAATAATGATTTCATTACAGTACCTTGAAGTGGTCTTTTGTTTTCTTTTGCTAACGGAGCTCACAAGATTTTGTACTTTATGTTTTGTGTTGTGAAGTTTTCAAGTTTTGGGTAAAGATTTGATGGATTATGGAACAAGGAGTGGCAAGAGCCTAAGCTTGGGGATTCCCATGGAACCCCCAATATAATCTAAGGACACCTAAAAGCCAAAGCTTGGGGATGCCCCGGAAGGCATCCCCTCTTTCGTCTACTTCTATCGGTAACTTTACTTGGAGCTATATTTTTATTCACCACATGATATGTGTTTTGCTTGGAGCGTCTTTTATGATTTGAGTCTTTGTTTGTTAGTCTACCACAATCATCCTTGCTGTACACACCTTTTGAGAGAGTCATACATAATTTGGAATTTGATAGAATACTCTATGTGCTTCACTTATATCTTTTGAGCTTTATATAGTTTTGCTCTAGTGCTTCACTTATATCTTTTAGAGCACGGTGATGGATTTGTTTTATAGAAACTATTGATCTCTCATGCTTCACTTAGATTATTTTGAGAGTCTTAATAGCATGGTAATTTGCTTAAAATCCTAATATGCTTGGTATGCAAGATTAATAATAAAACTTTCTTATGAGTGTGTTAATACTAAGAAAAGTTTGATGCTTGATGATTGTTTTGAGATATGGAGGTAATAATATCAAAGTCATGCTAGTTGAGTAGTTGTGAAATTGAGAAATAGTTGTGTTGAAGTTTGCAAGTCCCGTAGCATGCACGTATGGTAAACTTTATGCAACAAATTTGAAACATGAGGTGTTATTTGATTGTCTTCCTTATGAGTGGCGGTCGGGGATGAGCGATGGTCTTTTACTACCAATCTATCCCCCTAGGAGCATGCGCGTAGTGCCGAGGTTTTTGATGACTTGTAGATTTTTGCAATAAGTATGTGAGTTCTTTATGACTAATGTTGAGTCCATGGATTATACACACTCTCACCCTTCCATCCTTGCTAGCCTCTTCGGTACCGTGCATTGCCATTTCTCACATTGAGAGTTGGCGCAAACTTCGCCGGTGCATCCAAACCCCATGATATGATACGCTCTTTCACACATAAACCTCCTTATATCTTCCTCAAAACAGCCACCACACCTACCTATTATGGCATTTTCATAGCCATTCTGAGATATATTGCCATGCAACTTTCCATCATTCCGTTCATCATGACACATTCATCATTGTCATATCGCTTAGCATGATCATGTAGTTGACATAGTATTTGTGGCAAAGCCACCATTCATAATTCTTTCATACATGTCACTCTTGGTTCATTGCATATCCCGGTTCATCGCCGGAGGCATTCATATAGAGTCATCTTTGTTCTAGTATCGAGTTGTAATCATTGAGTTGTAAATAAATAGAAGTGTGATGATCATCATTATTAGAGCATTGTCCCAAGTGAGGAATAAATAAATAAATAAATAAATAAAGAGAGAGAAAGGCCATAAAAAAGAGAAGGCCAGAAAATGAGAGAAAAAGAGAGAAGGGACAATGTTACTATCCTTTTACCACACTTGTGCTTCAAAGTAGCACCATGATCTTCATAGTAGAGCATCTCTCATGTTATCACTTTCATATACAAGTGGGAATTTTTCATTATAGAACTTGGCTTGTATATTCCAACAATGGGCCTCCTCAAGTGCCCTAGGTCTTCGTGAGCAAGCAAGTTGGATGCACACCCACTAGTTTCTTTTGTTGAGCTTTCATACATTTATAGCTCTAGTGCATCCGTTGCATGGCAATCCCTACTCCTTGCATTAACATCAATCGGTGGGCATCTCCATAGCCCATTGATTAGCCTCGTTGATGTGAGACTTCCTCCTTTTTTGTCTTCTCCACATTACCCCCTTCATTATATTCTATTCCATCCATAGTGCTATGTCCATGGCTTGCGCTCATATATTGCGTGAAAGTTTATAGGTTTGAGATTACTAAAGTATGAAACTATTCTTGGCTTGTCATTGGGGTTGTGCATGATGAGAGCATTCTTGTGTGACGAAAATGAAACATGACTAAACTGTATGATTTTGTAGGGATGAACTTTCTTTGGCCATGTTATTTTGAGAAGACATAATTGCTTAGTTAGTATGCTTGAAGTATTATCATTTTATGTTAATATGAACTTTTGTCTTGAATCTTTTGGATCTGAATATTCATACCACAATTAAGAAGAATTACATTAAAATTATGCCAAGTAGCACTCCGCATCAAAAATTCTATTTTTATCATTTACCTACTCAAGGACGAGCTGGAATTAAGCTTGGGGATGCTTGATACGTCTCCAACGTATCTATAATTTTTGATTGCTCGATGCTATATTATCTACTGTTTTGGACATTATTGGGCTTTATTATCCACTTTTATATTATTTTTGGGACTAACCTATTAACCGGAGGCCCAGCCCAGAATTGCTGTTTTTTGCCTGTTTTAGGGTTTTGAAGAAAAAGAATATCAAACGGAGTCCAAACAGAATGAAACCTTCGGGAACGTGATTTTCTCACCGAATACAACTAAGGAGACTTGGACCCTACGTCAAGCCAATTAACAGGAGGCCACAAGGTAGGGGGGGCGCGCCTGCCCTCCCCCCCCCCCCCAAGGCGCGCCCTCCACCCTCGTGGGCCCCCTGTTGCTCCACCGACGTACTTCTTCCTCCTATATATACCCACGTACCCCCAAACGATCAGATATGGAGCCAAAAACCTAATTCCACCGCCGCAACTTTCTATATCCACGAGATCCCATCTTGGGGCCTGTTCCGGAGCTCCGCCGGAAGGGGAATCGATCACGGAGGGCTTCTACATCATCATCCAAGCCCCTCCGATGAAGTGTGAGTAGTTTACTTCAGACCTACGGGTCCATAGTTAGTAGATAGATGGCTTCTTCTCTCTTTTTGGATCTCAATACAATGTTCTCCCCCTCTCTCATGGAGATCTATCCGATGTAATCTTCTTTTTGCGGTGTGTTTGTTGAGACCGATGAATTGTGGGTTTATGATCCAGTCTATCTATGAATAATATTTGAATCTTCTCTGAATTCTTTTATGTATGATTGGTTATCTTTGCAAGTCTCTTCGAATTATCAGTTTCGTTTGGCCTACTAGATTGGTTTTTCTTGCCATGGGAGAAGTGCTTAGCTTTGGGTTCGATCTTGCGGTGTCCTTTCACAGTGACAGAAGGGGCAGCAAGGCACGTATTGTATTGTTGCCATCGAGGATAACAAAATGGGGTTTTCATCATATTGCATGAAACTATCCCTCTACATCATGTCATCTTGCTTAAGGTGTTACTCTGTTTTTAACTTAATACTCTAGATGCATGCTGGATAGCGGTCGATGAGTGGAGTAATAGTAGTAGATGCAGGCAGGAGTCGGTCTACTTGTCTCGGACGTGATGCCTATATACATGATCATACCTAGATATTCTCATAACTATGCTCCATTCTGTCAATTGCTGAACAATAATTTGTTCACCCACCGTAGAATACTTATGCTCTTGAGAGAAGCCACTAGTGAAACCTATGGCCCCCGGGTCTCTTTCTCATCATATTAATCTCCATCACTTTATTATTGCTTTGCTTTTTTACTTTGCCTTTTACTTTTCACTTTGCATCACTATACCAAAAATACCAAAAATATTATTTATCATCTTTATCAGATCTCACTTTCGTAAGTGACCGTGAAGGGATTGACAACCCCTAAGCGCGTTGGTTGCGTTGAGCTATTGTTTTTGTGTAGGTACGAGGGACTCGCGCGTAGCCTCTTACTGGATTGATACCTTGGTTCTGAAAAACTAAGGGAAATACTTACGCTACTTTGATGCATCATCCTGTCCTCTTCGAGGAAATCCAACGCAGTGCTCAAGATGTAGCAGGAGACGAGTACGTGAACGAGGAACCTGTTGAGTACGCTAACGAGGAGCAAGCTTTCGACAACTCTGAGTATATTGCAGGCAAGATGATCATACTCTCGATATCACTTCTATCTTTGCTTGCTAGTTGTTCATTCTATCGCTATGTCATGCTACCTACCACTTGTTATATCATGCCTCCCATATTGCTAAGTTACCGTTGTTTGGCTAAGTTACCGCTTTTGCTCAGTCCCTCTTATAGCGTTGTTAGTTGCAGGCGAAGTTGAAGTTTGTTCCATGTTGGAACATGGATATGTTGGGATATCACTTTATCTCTTATTTTATTTAGTGCATCTATATACTTGGTAAAGGGTGGAAGGCTCGGCCTTATGCCTGGTGTTTGTTCCACTCTTTCCGCCTTAGTTTCCGTCATACCGGTGTTATGTTCCTTGATTTTGCGTTCCTTACGCGGTTGGGGTTATGGGACCCCCTTGACAGTTCGCCTTGAATAAAACTCCTCCAGCAAGGCCCAACGTTGGTTTGACATTTTCCTAACAACCTATAACTTTCCCTTGGGTTCTGCACACCCGAGGGTCATCTTTATTTTACCCCCCCTGGGCCAGTGCTCCTATGAGTGTTGGTCCGAACCGAGTAGACTGCGGGGCCACCTCGGGGAAACTTGAGGGTTGGTTTTAGTCTTAGGATGTCTCATCCGGTGTGCCCTGAGAACGAGATATGTGCAGCTCCTATCGGGATTTGTCGGCACATTCGGGAGGCTTTGCTGGTCTTGTTTTACCATTGTCGAAATGTCTTGTAACCGGGATTCCGAGACTGATCGGATCTTTCCGGGAGAAGGAATATCCTTCGTTGATCGTGAGAGCTTGTAATGGGCTAAGTTGGGACACCCCTGCAGGGTATAAACTTTCGAGAGTCGTGCCCGCAGTTATGTGGCAGATGGGAATTTGTTAATATCCGATTATAGAAAACTTGACTTAATTAAAATGAATCAACCGCGTGTATAGCCGTGATGGTCTCTTTTCGGCGGAGTCTGGGAAGTGAACACGGTCTTGGGTTATGTTTGAACTTAAGTAGTTTCAGGATCACTTCTTGATCACTTCTAGCTTCACGAGCGTTGCGTAGCTTCTCATCTTACTCTTATTTGCATATCTTAGCCACCATATTTGCTTAGCGCTTGCTGCAGCTCCACCTCGTTACCTTATCCTACCCATAAGCTTAAATAGTCTTGATCTCGCGGGTGTGAGATTGCTGAGTCCTCGTGACTCACAGATACTTCCAAAATAGTTGCAGGTGCTGATGATACCAGTGCATGTGATGCTACTGAACTCAAGTGGGAGTTCGACGAGGACCTTGGCCGTTACTATGTGTCGTTTCCTAATGATTAGTAGTGGAGCCTAGTTGGGACGATCGGGGATCTAGCAGTTGGGTTATCTTCTTTTTCTTTTGGTTTTGACCGTAGTCGGTCTATGAGTGTATTTTGGATGATGTATGAATTATTTATGTATTGTGTGACGCGGCGAGTGTAAGCCAACTCTATTTATCCCTGTCTTATTCATTACATGGGATGTTTTGCAAAGATGACCCTTCTTGCGACAAAACCACTATGCGGTTATACCTCTAAGTCGTGCCCCAACACGTGGGAGATATAGCCGCATCGTGGGCATTACATGGGCTTTAGCGGAAGAGAGGAGGAGGAGGCCAGGTGGAGGCGCGCGGCCCCCAAGCCCAATCCGAATTAGGGGAGGGGGCTTTCCTTCTCTCACTCTTCCCCTTTCCTTCCCCTCCTAGTTGGACTAGGAAAGGGGGAACCTACTCCTAGTAGGAGTAGGATTCCCCCCCTTGGGGCGCGCCCCATGAGGCAGGCCGGCCCACTCCTCCCATCCTTTATATACGGGGGAGGGGGCACCCCATAGACACACAAGTTGATTTCTTAGCCATGTGCGGTGCCCCCTCCAAAGATTTCCACCTCGGTCATATTGTCATAGTGCTTAGGCGACGCCCTGCATCGGTAAATTCATCATCACCGTCAACACACTGTCGTGCTGATGAAACTCTCCATCGGCCTTAGCTAGATCTAGAGTTCGAGGGACGTCACCGAGTTGAACGTGTGCAGATCACGGAGGTGTCGTGCGTTCGGTACTTGATCGGTTGGATCGCGAATACGTTCGACTACATCAACTGTGTTACTCAATGTTTCTGCGTTCAGTCTACGAGGGTATGTAGACATACTCTCCCCTCTCGTTGCTATGCATCTCCTAGATAGATCTAGCGTGATCGTAGGAACTTTTTTTGAAATACCGCGTTCCCCAATAGTGGCATCCGAGCCAGGTCTATGCGTAGCTGTTATATGCACGAGTAGAACACAAAGGAGTTGTTGGCGTGGGTATATACATATTGCTTGCCGTCACTAGTTGTTTCTTGATTCGGCGGCATTATTGGATGAAGCGGCCTGGACCGACATTACATCACGGCGTTCATGAGACTGGTTCTACCGACGTGCTTTACACACAAGTGGCTGGCGGGTGCCTGTTTCTCCAACTTTAGTTGAATCGGATTCAATGAACAGGGTTCTTTCTGAAGATCAAAAATCAATCACTATACCACGTTGTGGTTTTTATGCCGTAGGTAAGAACGGTTCTTGCTAAGCCCATAGCAGCCACGTTAAACTTGCAACAACAAAGTAGAGGGCGTCTAACTTTGTTTTTGCAGAGCATGTTGTGATGTGATATGGTCAATACATGATTATATAAATTGTTGTATGAGATGATCATGTTTTGTAACACAGTTATCGGCAACTGGCAGGAGCCATATGGTTGTCGCTTTATTATATGAATTGCAATCACCATGTAATTGCTTTACTTTATCTTTAAGCGGTAGCGATAGTCGTGGAAGCAATAATTGGCGAGACGAATACGATGCTACGATGGAGAACAGGGTGTCAAGCTGGTGACGATGGTGATCATGACGGTGCTTTGGAGATGGAGATCAAAGGCACAAGATGATGATGGCCATATCATATCACTTATATTGATTGCATGTGATGTTTATCCTTTATGCATCTTATTTTTCTTAGTACAACAGTAGCATTATAAGATGATCACTCACTAAATTTCAAGGTATAAGTGTTCTCCCTGAGTATGCACCGTTGCTACAGTTCGTTGTGCCGAGACACCATGTGATGATCGGGTGTGATAAGCTCTACGTTCACAAACAACGAGTGCAAGCCAGTTTTGCACAAGCAGAATACTTAGATTAAACTTGATGAGCCTAGCATATGCAGATATGGCCTCGGAACACTGAGACCGAAAGGTCAAGCATGAATCATATAGTAGATATGATCAACATAGTGATGTTCACCATTGAAAACTACTCCATCTCATGTGATGATCGGACATGGTTTAGTTGATATGGATCACATGATCATTTAGATGACTAGAGGGATGTCTATCTAAGTGGGAGTTTTTAAGTAATATGATTAATTGTACTTTAATTTATCATGAACTTAGTACTTGATAGTATTTTGCATGTCTATGTTGTTGTAGATATATGGCCCGTGTTGTTGTTCTGTTGAATTTAATGCGTTCCTAGAGAAAGCTAAGTTGAAAGATGATGGTAGCAACTACACGGACTAGGTCTGTGACTTGAGGATTATCCTCATTGCTACACAGAAGAATTACATCTTGGAAACACCGCTAGGTGCAAAGCCCGCTGCAGGAGCAACACCAGATGTTATGAACATTTGGCAGAGCAAAGCTGATGACTACTCGTTAGTTCAGTGTGCCATGCTATACAACTTAGAATCGGTACTTCAACGACGTTTTGAACGTCATGGAGCATATGAGATGTTCCAGGAGTTGAAGTTAATATTTCAAGCAAATGCCCGGATTGAGAGATATGAAGTCTCCAATAAGTTCTACAACTGCAAGATGGAGGAAAATAGTTCTGTCAGTGAACATATACTCAGAATGTCTGGGTACCACAACCACTTGACTCAACTGGGAGTTAATATTCCTGATGATAGTGTCATTGAAAGAGTTCTTCAATCACTGCCACCAAGCTACAAAAGCTTCATGATGAACTATAATATGCAAGGGATGGATAAGACAATTCCCGAGCTCTTCGCGATGCTAAAAGCTGCAGAGGTAGAAATCAAGAAGGAGCATCAAGTGTTGATGGTCAACAAGACCACTAGTTTCAAGAAGAAGGGCAAAGGGAAGAAGGGTAACTTGAAAAGGAACGGCAAGCAAGTTTCTGCTCAACTGAAGAAGCCCAAGTCTGGACCTAAACCTGAGACTGAGTGCTTCTACTGCAAATGGATTAGTCACTGGAAGCAGAACTGCCCCAAGTATTTGGTGGATAAGAAGGATCGAAAAGTGAAAGGTATATTTGTTATACATGTTATTGATGTGTACCTTACTAATGCTCATAGTAGCGCATGGGTATTTGATACCGGTTCTGTTGGTAATATTTGCAAGTCAAAACAGGGACTACAAATTAAGCGAAGATTGGCTAAGGACGAGGTGACGATGCGAGTGGGAAATGGTTCCAAAGTCGATGTGATTGCCGTCGGCACGCTACCTCTACATCTACCTTCGTGATTAGTTTTGGACCTGAATAATTGTTATTTGGTGCCAGCGTTAAGCATGAACATTATATCTAGATCTTGTTTGATGTGAGATGGTTATTCATTTAAATCTGAGAATAATGGTTGTTCTATTTATATGAGTAATATGTTTTTTGGTCATCACTACAAGAAATATGTCAACTTGCGACCATCACTATTGGTCATTCAAAGGTCATTGTTTTTTATTTATGACCTTTTTGATCAAAAACAGATGATCAAAACCTGACGGTCATAAACTGAAATTAACAACCATCTCTGTGAGAAGGTCGTGGAACGCAGTGACCAAAACAAAAGGTCGTTGAACCCATGACCTTTTGTTTTGGTCGCTGGCTGTCTGTCCAGGCCACGTCGGATCCGACGTGGCAATCTGACGTGGAAAAATTGCGACCAATTGAAAAGGTTGTTACTTAGAATCAGCCCGGTCCAGTTCGGTGTCTATATGGGCTAAGCCCATTAATTATTATTTTTTCTAGCAATGTGTGTCAGCTACATGGGCCGAGACCAAGAATTCAACCTTTTTATTTTCCAGGACACGACCTTCTACAGTTCATTTCTTTTTTGGGCCTCAAACTTTTTATAGTCCATTTCAATTTTTGGCCTCCATAACAAAGTTGTTCCAGCGATAGTGAAACAAAGGGAATTCAAATAAGCATTTATCTTAAATAGCCACGGGTAACAATTTTATTTCTTTCAACACAAAGAGATTCCTTAAACAACCACGTGTACAACAATAGGTACATTCAAGCACAGGAAGTACTACCAAGGAGCTAAAACACGTACTAACAGCAAACATGTACATTCAAGCATCCACGTGTACAACAGGACTGTAGCTACCATTTCTACCAGCAGCAGCAGCAGTAGCCGCCTGAAAGACAAGGAGGTACTACCAAGGAGCTAAACTAACAGCAACCATCCATCATCAATCGGTGACACTAGCAATGAGAGACAGCGTCGACATTTCAGAGACCCCCTCCCCTTGCTGTTGCTTGGCGTTCCACATCACAAGTCCCCCTACACACAAAAAATTTTCAGATGTTCAAAACAGATCAACATGTTGAGCAGTTAGGGAATCATGGAGCAAATGTTAGTGTGGTGCAAGGCGATAGATTATAGGATAAATATTAATAGAAGAAGAATCGTTGAACAAATCATGAGCTAGCTATCACAGTATAACTAGCTCCAATGAGCTAGAACTCTATGCTTCTTCCGACTTGAACATCATGTACCCCACGACAAAACATGAATGAAGGCTAGCCTATGCAAGTTATCAAACAAAATGGTTAGAAACAAAATAAAAGCAAATCTAACAGTATGTTAGACCAAGCAAAATGCGACATTTTTATCATTTAAGCATAGAAGGACAAGGTCAACACACTACAAAAAAAGACACATCCGTGACATTTTGGGCCGAACGAACTTTTTTCCTGTCATACTTATGACACTTCTATGACGATAATTGTGACAAAACCTGATGGGATCTACGGTAGGGTGCGTCGACTGCAAATTAAAATTTCTTATACGCAGAACAACCAAGAACATGCTACAGGAGATGGATCACAGTTCGTTACCACTAGACGTGCAGTGCCGTGCAGCGGAAGAAGAGTTTGGGCAGCGCGTCCGCGTGGATCGTCTCCTCCTCGTCCGATCTCCCTCGTACAACCGGTGGTCAGTTCCCACGTACAGGTTCGCCAGAGCGGTGCAAGTGCACCGCCTCTAATGGTATCCACGCGTGCAGGAGGAACGTCGTGCGGCGGACTGCTAGGTCCTATCACACAACCGGCGGTGAGTGGAGGTGTCTATTCGCAACACATGCAAACCCTAGTGACAGCGCCGAAGCGATCAGCCCCTGAGTGTGCCGCACCTCCACTATATATATAGGCGTCCTGTGACACCCGGATAATCAAGCTACAGTAAAACTCTGCTAATGGTGCCACGTCACATCGGTTACTGTTGATAAACTCGAGTTAGTTCGAAACCGATTCAAATTCAAATTCAAAATCAAGCAAACAATAAAAGTTTTCAAACATTAAAACTAAAATGTTCAAGCTGGGACAAATAAATCCTAAGTAATAAAGGTGAAGAAACCACATTTTTATAAAGTGCTTAAATGCTCTAATATAAATAAAATAGTAGCAAACATAATTATCTAAATGCCTTTACTAATTAATAAAATATCAAACTAGATTATTTGGGGACTAGACTTTTGGTGGCAGTGCAGCTTATTGCATAGTATTTATGTGTCAAGGCTCCACTTTTTACAATATTCATTTGGATCAAGTTTTAAATGAAAAACAGCAGCTAATTAAAAGAAACAGAAAAGAAAAAGGGCAAACAGAAAAGAAAAGGAGAAAGAAACCTAACTATTGTACACTTAAGGCCCAAAGGCCTATAGCTAGCCCAGCCCACCAGGAGGTTTCCTCCTACCTCCTATTCACAGGAGACGCGCTGGACGCGCCCGTGGCGTCCATGGCCGGATCGGCCACGTGCTGGCCATCCAGCTCCTCCCCGTCGCCTACAAGTCCTGCCCGACCACTCAATGGCAAACCCTAGCCACTATCCCCCTCCTCCACCTTGCCTCATTTCCCCTCGATCTGGAGCTCACATGTGAGGAGCCGGTGTGCGCCGTCATCAAATCCCGTAGCCACCGTCGTTCCCCCGCCCCCTAGAGTTGCTCGGGAGCTCCGCCTCCGTCGTCTACGTCCTCTACGCGAACCATCTCGACCTCAACTCCGCCGCACCGTGGGGATCGAGTTCTTCTCCGCCTTCAGCCACCGCCGCATCATCGCCGGATTCGTCGCCGTCAGCTCCTCTCCGACCACCCTTGCACCTCCCCGAGCTTGCCCCCGTCATCACTGTGAGCATCACCATGTTTTCCCCATCTCCCTGCTACCACATGTGCCCCGTAGCGAACAACCACCGTAGCCGTGCTCCGACCTCCGCTTGGCTTCGCTGCCGCCGCCGTCACCGGCCACAGGTGCTCGTGCTTCTTGCACCTTCGGACGCGGCGCGTCGCGCTTGTCTTGTAGGACCAAACCCCCGGGCCAACTGGCCACCGGAGTGCCGGTGCCGCGCCCGCCGTCATCGCGTCTGAAACTCTGCTCCTGTCGCCCTTGGCCACTCCGCCCGCGCCGTACCCTGCGTCCGGCCGAGTTACCGCGCGTGCTCGCTGCGCCCGTAGCCGTGCTCCCACGCGCCACTGTCCGTCCCAGGCCGCGCGCTCGCGTTTGCCCGGTCCGCGCCCCTGCTCCTGCTAGCTGCCACTGCTACTGCGTGCTGCCTTGCCGCGGCTGCTACGCTCCTCTGCCTGCCGCTGCTTGCTCTAATGCTGCTGCGCTCCTTCCCCTGCTACACTGCGTCGCCTGCTGCTTGCCGATGCTGCTGCTGCCTCCCTTTCCGGCCGCCCCCACCGCTGCTGCACGCCGCGCTCGGCCGCGCCTCAGGCCACTCTCTGGCCGCGGCGACGCGCGCGCCCGCGCCTTCCCAACGCGCTCCCCGCCACTGCATCGCCCGCGCCACACCACTGCCATTGCTCCGTCTGTACTACTCCTGCTAGCTACTATAGCCGCTAGCTAGCTTTTCAATTTCTACAATAACTAACCCTCTAGACAGCCTCTAAACAGCGCCTAAACGACTATTAACAGAAGCAAAAATATTTTTTGAAGGTAGTATACTTGACAAACTCCATTTTATCCCATTAGACCAAATCCATTTGATGCATGTATTAAGTACTATGAAAATCACAAAATGCTATGTTTTGTTAGCAGAAAACAGTTTTAACCTCAAGCACCGTGTGTTGCGTGCTGTGTGTGTGCCGTGCGTGTGGCCGGATGGGCTGTCGCCGGCCCTTGTTAGTACTAGGTTGAGCTAGTAGTATTAATTAGTGCTAAGTTAGTTTAATAGTAGATGACATGTAGGCCCTAATTAAATAAGTTAGATTTATTTAATTTTTAGGTAAATAGTCCATGACGGGTGGGTCGCAGCTCTCCTTTTGACTAGTCAAATTGACTTGGTCGACTTGAATTAAAAGTAATTTAGAAAATCTAGAATTTTATTAAAACTTTAAGAAATCATATAAAATAATCCGAAACCCGGATGAAAATACTTAGCCCGTTCGTCCGCCGCACATCCCTAGTATATCAAACACACAACTTTTCTCTTTCGGTTCATCTGTCCGAAAACGCGAAACACCGGGAATACTTTCCCGGATGTTTTCCTCCTTCGTTGGTACCACCTCCTATCGCGTTAGGGCACACCTAGCACCCTGCATTGTCATGTCTTCCATTGTCATGTTTATGTTTGCATTATGTTTATTGTTTCTTCCCGCTCTTCTCTCGTTAGACACCGAGACCAACACCGCTGCTACCCAGTACGACTACGGTGTTGACGACCCCTTCTTGCCAGAGCAACCAGGCAAGCCCCCCCTTGATCACTAGATGTCGCCTACTCTTCTCTATACTGCTTGCATTAGAGTAGTGTAGCATGTTACTGCTTTTCGTTAACCCTATCCTGATGCATAGCCTGTCCTTGCTGCTACTGTTGATACCTTACCTGCAATCCTAATGCTTAGTATAGGATGCTAGTTTATCATCAGTGGCCCTACACTCTTGTCCGTCTGCCATGCTATACTATTGGGCCGTGATCACTTCGGGAGGTGTTCACGGACATATACTATATACTTTACACTGTTACATTACCGGTAATACTGTTTGGAGATGGGGGCTGAAGGGGCAGGTGGCTCCATCCAGGTAGTCGTGGGCCTGAGTTCCCGACGGCCCCCGACCGTTACTTTGAGGCGGAGCGACAAGGCAGGTTGAGACCACCTAGGAGAGAGGTGGGCCTGGCCCTGGTCGGTGTTCACGGATACTTAACACGCTTAACGAGATCTTGGTATTTGATCTGAGTCTGGCCATTGGCCTATACGCACTAACCATCTACGCGGGGACAATTATGGGCACTCGATGTTGTGGTATCAGCCGAAGCCTTCGTGACGTCAGCGACTGAGCGGCGCGCACCGGATTGGACTGGAACGCCTGCTCTTGTATAAGGGAGGCTAGGGCTGCTCACCGACCGCGTTCGCAACGTGCAGGTGTGCAAAGGGCGATGGGCCCAGACCCCTGCGCCATAGGATTTAGACCAGCGTGCTGACCTCTCTGTTGTGCCTAGGTAGGGCTGCGATGTGTTGATCTTTTGAGGCCGGGCATGACCCAGAAAAAGTGTGTCCGGCCAAATGGGATTGAGCGTGTTGGGTTATGTGGTGCACCCCTGCAGGGAAGTTAATCTATTCGAATAGCCGCGATCTTCGGTAACAAGACGACTTGGAGTTGTACCTTGACCTTATGACAACTAGAACCAGATACTTAATAAAACACACCCTTCCAAGTTCCAAATACAACCGGTGATCGCTCTCTAACAGGGCGACAATGAGAGGATCTACGGGTAGGATTATGCTATGCGATGCTACTTGGAGGACTTCAGTCTACTCTCTTCTACATGCTGCAAGACGGGAGCTGCCAGAAGCGTAGTCTTCGAAAGGACTAGCTATCCCCCTCTTATTCCGGCATTCTGCAGTTCAGTCCACGTAAGATATCCTTTTTCCATTTGATACCTATGCATACATATGTAGTGTAGCTCCTTGATTGCGAGTACTTTGGATGAGTACTCACGGTTGCTTTGCTCCCCCTTTTCCCCCTTTCTATGCTCGATTGCTGCGACCAAATGTTGGAGCCCAGGAGCCAGACGCCACCGTCGACGATGACTACTACTACTCGGGAGGTGCCTACTACTACGTGCAACCCGCTGACGACGACCAGGAGTAGTTTAGGTGGATCCCAGGCAGGAGACCTGCGCCTCTTTCGATCTGTATCCCAGTTTGTGCTAGCCTTCTTAAGGCAAACTTGTTCCGCTGACTCGTCTATGATCGAGCTCTTGTATTCGAGCCCTCGAGGCCCCTGGCTTGTAATATGATGCTTGTATGACTTATTTTATTTGTAGAGTTGTGTTGTGATATCTTCTCGTGAGTCCCTGATCTTGATCGTACACGTTTGCGTGTATAATTAGTGTACGATTGAATCGAGGGCGCCACACGTCTGTCACGGGCTCAACACTTGGGCCTCGCACGGACCCTAAAGCCCATAAGTCTACTCGGTCACAATTCGAATACAGTACGGATCACATCCGACTAGTGTCCTCAGATCCGACCTCATAGGTTCCTTTCCTTAAGCGCGTGACCCCTTAGGTTCAAGTCGGCTTGGTCGCAGTTCGGATCACCTCCGAACTGCATGGTTGGTAGCGGCCTCTAGCATGGCATGTCAAACACCAAGCAGACTATGAAGCTGGTTAGCGAACCTGTACATCACACTTCCATTCCTTTTGCCACACAATATATGTTGTCGAGCTCAAGGCGAGTCTGTCATCCTTGTGCTAGCCTGACCTCTTTCTCGTTCCAGTGATGCCAACCACAAACCGGATTATCTCATAATCCTTGTCGCATGGCCATGCTTATCCTGGTCGGATCACACGAGGGGCCCAGAGTATATCTCTCCTGATTGGAGGGGCAAATCCCATCTTGCTCGACCACGTCTCGCAGCATGGTTCTGGACAAACCCGAAACCTACCTTTTATAACTACCCAGTTACGGAGTAGCGTTTGGTCGGCCCAAAGCAAGTCTGTCACCATCCCGAGTACATGCGTCAGCTCAGGTCTTAGGACATAGAACATATGTTGTACTAGAGACTCACAGATGACATATCGCTGCGTCTCATAGTTGGGTCTGTCCGGCTTCGACCTTATCTCGACTCGGATCCGACTACATCGAATCCGACTAGATTCTTCCAAGTCCATATTATCCGGTTAGCATCCAATGCTCCATGGCTAGTGAGACCAAGCCATCGACTGTGTCATATGCTAGTCTAGTTGGCTACGCGTCCACACAGCCCTTTCGACTAGGGACCTTTTAGGACAGTCATCATACAATGCATAGTCCCACAAACAAGTCACATACTTGCTGATACACATCATTGATAATGTCCAAGGACTATCTTTATTCCTAAACACATACGAAATATCATCATACATTATTGCCTCTAGGGCATATCTCCAACAAAACCCGGTATCATCATAGATGTGGTGGGCTCCTACTTCTATGACAAAAAATCATGACAGAAAATGGGCTTTTCGTCCAGGGCGAGCCGGAGACACAGCTGCATGACATTCTTTGGGCCGTCCATGACGGAAAAACCCGTGGTAGAAGCGAGGGCGAGGAAAATATCGGGGTGTTCCCAGTTACGGTGGGTGGTCGGGGCCGAGCGATGCGTGTTTTTCTCGTACACGCATGTGCGTGGGTGTGAGGCATTGGGCTCTAACTGAACCCAAGTGAGGCGTTGGGCTCTAACTGAACCCGAGCGATTGCACTGCAGACTACGCGTTACTGAACCCGAGCGATCAATCGATGACTGTTAACTGAACCCGATCGAGCGATTCCTTCGCTACTGCTGTTAATTGAAGCCGATCGATACTGCCTCTGGATGAACAGTGAGTGTTGCTGGGGGGGGGTTTGGATGAACAGTTCCCGGTGGAGGTGGATGAACAGAACCCCGTGGTGTTGCCTCTGGATGAACAGTGAGCGTTGCTGGGGGCTTTGGGTGAACAGTTCCCGGTGGGGGTGGATGAAGAGGACCCCGTGGTGTTGCCTCTGGATGAACAGGACCCCGATCAATCGAGCCGGTTGGGGCTGGATGAACAGTAGCATGGAGGCTGGAGGGGGTCGACGGTGGAGATTAACAGTATCTCGTGGAGTCCCGTTTTGCGGTACGCCACACCCCTTGCGATGAACAGGACCCTCGTTTCGACCGTAGCGCTCAAACACAAGTCTGTTTCCTCCGTTTTGCGGTACGCCACACCCCTCCCGATCAACAGTTCCCCCGTTTCGATCGTAGGAGGTCCGTTTCCTCCGTTTTGCGGTACGCCAGACCCCTCCCGATGAACAGGATCCCGTTTCGAACGTGGCCGGTCGAACAGAAGGCCGTTTCCTCCGTTCTGCGGTACGCCAGGCCTCGTTTCCATCGGTTGTTCCGTCCAAGCCCTCCCGATGAACACGACGACACATTCCGTTCCGACATAGCCGGTTGGCTCCCCATGAACACGACAATGACGTTGTTTCTCCGTTCCAACCCAGCCATGTACACGAGCCCTGGTTGAACGTATGCGTGAGTAGGCGTTCGAGACCCTACCCGTATGTACGTACGTGGCCATATTTTCTTTCTTGCACACTGGCCGCTGTACGTACGTGTACATGCTACGTGCGCTCCTCTACTACGACACGTGCGCGCCTCTACATCGATCAGTATGTACGTACACGTTCGCGACCAGAATGACAATGCTACGTACGCTTCGACCAGGTGGGTCTCGACTGTCAGGAACTTCCTTGCGCGCGAAGATGTAGCTCGTGGGTCCCAGCAGTCAGGGGGGCAAATCGGTTTTTTGCCCGGACGCACTTCCTGGCGTGCGAAGATGTAGCTGGTGGGTCCCAGCAGTCAGGGGAAACGTTTTTTTTGTGAAATACGGTGGCCCGTCCGGTGGGTCCCCGCTATCAGTTGGAGGAATAATTATTTTGCGTGTAATAAGGAGGCACTTCCTTGCTGCGGCCGTGGACCCAGCTGTCAGCCTCTCCACGCACAATCCACGTCCGTTGGAAGCCATTCCTTGACCACGTTGACCACGCCGCGCTGAGAGCACTAGGGTGATGGACGATGGCGAGGCCTAGGAAGGGGACGACGCGGCAGTGGATGCCCACGCGTACAGGAGTATGAGGGTTCACTGGTTCGCTGCGGTGTGAGGCTGTCATCGCTGCAGAATAACAAGGGGTGTGGGTGAGTAGAGGGATGGCCTGGCCAGCGGTGGGAGTAGTAGGGACGGTGAGGCCTTCGTCGCATCGCAGCCGGCCACAGGAGGCAGGAGCACGAGGCATGACCAGCGCTGGTTTGGGCGGCTGGAGCAAGAAGACCAGAGGTTGAAGAAGCAATACGGTCGTTGGATGGACATCGTACGGTCACTGGAGCTAGAATCGTGCATATTGACTAAGTTGACAAAGCCCTCCGTCCCCGTCAACTTAGTAGGCCCACAAGTCAGCCTGCCACTATACTGGGTCCCAGCTAGCAGGGGAGTATTCATTTTTTGTGCGTAATAAGGAGACACTTCCTTGCGCGCGAAGATATAGCTGGTGGGTCCAAGTTGTCAGCGGCGATAATGTTTTTTTGCGAAACACAGAGGCCCTTTCGGTGGGTGCCAGATGTCAGGTGGAGGAATCATTATTTTGCGCGTAATAAAGAGGCATTTCCTTGTGTGCGGCCGTGGACCCAGCTGTCAGCCTCTCCACATACAGTCCACTTCAGATGCATGTCGGTCGTTGACCACGTTGACCAGGCCGCGCTGAGAGCACCAGGGCGGTGGACGACGGCGAGGCCTAGGAAGGGAACGACACGGAGGCAGGGAAGACTCGGCAGTTGTTTCCCACGCGGAGGGGAGTACGACTGTGCGAGGGTTTACTGGTTCGTCTGCCGTCGCCGGAGAATAACAGCAGGTGTGGGTGAGTAGAGGGATGGCCAGGCCAGCGATGGGAGTACAGTGGGGCGGTGAGGCCTGCTCAGCAGCACAACCGGCTGCGGGAAGGAGGGAGCAGGCAGTCCCGCCGGCGCTTGTTTGAGCGGCTGGAGCAGGAAGAGCAGAGATTGAAGAAGAACGACGGTCGTTGGATGGAAATCCAACAATCACTGCTTGTGCGTCAACCTTTTTTTAGGAAAGCCTTAAATATGTGGAAAACATCATACAACCCATCTGCCATTATTTCTAATAATTTACATCCCATTTGCTAATTCTTAAGGTTTTTTTGGAGCCCATATATTCTTTTTGTTAGCATTACAGCCCATATTGTGGCCACGGTTAAAAAATTATACGAAATTTTGCATATTTCGGTGCGGTCTAAACTGTTTTTAATCAAGAAATTTCGAGTCACATTCAAACTGATTTAAAAAATAAATGTATATCAATATAAAATCCAACAAATTGTCCACACATAAAAATCAATGAAAAAAAGAAATTTGAAACTAATTGCCGGTTTGATGTGTTTTAAAAATGTACAGCCCATTTCTCATTACTGATAGGCCATTTTCTCATCCAGCCGAATGAAGCTCTCCTCGTCTTGAAAGATTTGCAGCCCAACAGGCCTGACAAAGTGACTTACTTGGCAAATCACAAAAAAACTGGGCTGTGGCCGTGCACCCAGCTGCGGCCGTGGACCCAGTTGTCAACCTCTCCACGTACAGTACTCTTCCGATGGAAGTCGGTCGTTGACCACATTGACCACGCCGCACCGAGAGCATCAAGGCGGTGGACGACGGCGATGCCTAGGAAGGGGACGACGCAGAGCCGGAAAAGACGCGGTAGTGGATGCCCATGCGGAGAGGAGTACGAGGGTTCACTGGTTCGGCTGTGGCGTGAGGCTGCCGTCGTCGCAGAATAACAGGGGGTGTGGGTGAGTAGAGGGATGCCCTGGCCAGCGGTGGGAGTAGTAGGGGTGGTGAGGCCTCCGCGGCATCACAGCCGGCCATGGGAGGCAGGAGCACGCGGCACGGCCGATGCTGCTTTGGACGGCTGGAGCAAGAAGACCAGAGGTTGAAGAAGCACTATGGCCGTTGGATGGACATCGTACGGTCACTGGAGCTAGAATCGTTCATATTGACTAAGTTGACAAAGCCCTCTGTCCCCGTCAACTTAGTAGGCCCACAAGTCAGCCACCCACTATGGTGGGTCCCAGCTAGTAGGGGGTATTCATTTTTTTTGTCCGTAATAAGGAGGCACTTCCTTGCGTGCGAAGATATAGCTGGTGGGTCCGACCTGTCAGCGGGGGGAATGTTTTTTTCGTGAAATACAGAAGCCCTTCCCACGTACAGTGCGTAATAAGGAGGAACTTTCCTTGCATGCGACTATGGACCTCGTGGGTCCCAGCCATCAGGCTCTCCACGTATAGTCCTCTTCCGATGACTCTCGTATGTTGACCACGCCGCGCCGAGCGCACCGAGGTGGTGGACGACGGTGGGCCCCCAGACTGGAACGACCCGGAGATGGGGAAGACGCTGCAGTGGAGTCGTAGACGGAGAGGAGTGGAAAACTTGACTAGTTTGGGTGCGGGGTGGGCCTACACTCGGCAGAGAATAACAGGAGGTGCGGAGTGGAGGGATGGTCTAGCCATCGGCGGGGTAGCGTTTCACTAAGGAGCGCAAAACAACACCACTGGACGCTGGAGCAGGCGGTCCCGGCAGCGCTGGGGGAAGAAGACGAGAGATTGAAGAAGAATGCCCGCCATTGGATGTAAATCCAACGCCTTCTTAGGCTTTGACCTACTGGCCCACATGTCAGTCAGTACATTTGTTTTTTAGTCCATTTGGTGGGCTGGGTGAAACAATGATGTAGCATCTATGCAACCCGCTTATACATATGGTAGAATTTAAAGCCCATTTGCATTTTTCTCAAAATCTGCGGACTTGATGGGCTGGGTGAAAATATCATGTTGGGCTAGATGGAGAAATATTATAAAAACATAAACACATGATCGCACGTCTATTACTGCATTGGTCAATAAAATCTTTGCAAGCTTATGTACGCAATCACTAGGAGTTAACTTGCCAAGTTATATAAACAATTATTATTATTATTTTGTAAGAACTTTCAACTTACGAAATAAAATATCATTTAAATTTGATGAGTTAATAGTACATGGGGTATTATTATTTTTTAGGCTAGACGTGGGACAGTTGAGTTGGTTCTAGGGAAAAGTACTGGGACAAAACTCAGTTTACATCAAAAAAGAAACTGGGAGAAAATTCAGATATATGATTAATGAAAACGAAAAATAAAGGAAGTGGGAAGGTCTATAAATTGGTTGGACGAACGACAAGTTTAACGGAAATTTATGTTGTTTCTAATATATATATATATATATATATATGTAATAAAATAAAATATAAATATAGGTTCAGTTTTGCATTCTTATAGAAAACAGGTTTAATTTTGCATTCTTATAGAAAAACAGAGAACTGAGCTGTGCGTCGTCTTGAAAAAACAATATAACTTGGGCTGTTGATGTTATAGACAAGCTAGGTTGGGAGGCCCAGAGGCCGCTTGATACCTGCTAGATCCAAAAAATGTTGAAACATGTCGTGGGCTGCCCATATTAAACAACAAAACCTAGGCCATGGACCTGGTGGGCCCGGGACTGTCAGCCTCTCGACGAACAGTTGTCTCCCGATTCCTCTTGTTTTGCTGATCATGTTGGAACGACAGACGGTGGCGCCGCGGCTAGAGCACCAAGGCGGAGGACGATGTCGAGACCTCGGGCCGAACGAACCGGAGTGGAGGAAGACGTAGCCGGAGGGGGAGGGGACTACGAGGGTTGACTTGTTCGGGTGCAGGGTGGGCCGGTGGAGCTGCCGCCGCCGAAAAATGTGTGGTAATAGAGGGATGGCCTGGAAAACGCCATAGGCTATGATGGCCAGCCGCTATATAGGAAGAGGACGAAATATTAAACAAAATAAGGAAATACAAATGGATAGGGTGTTGGTCCCATATGTCTGTGTACGAGACCTGGTGGGTCCACCTGAGGAGGGGAATATGTTGAGAGGAAGGAGGTTCAAAGCACGGCAGCCGAGTGAACTAGTTTTTTTGTAACGGACAAGTGAACTAGTTACATACATAATCAAATAGCCACTAAAAAAACAAACGGGTTAATGGGTTCTTAAAAGAAATATTTCAGACAAAACAGATAATTACGACACATAGGCTAATGCATGAAACACTCAGATGATAAAGGTGCTTATAAACAGATAAAGTACAACATCTAGACCTTCCTGGCACGCTTGATCATGATGTTGTGGCTGTTCGTGTACTCGTCAGTTATGGGAAGCAGACACGCCCTCATGTCCAAGATCTGCCTGTACATGTCGTAGCATGCGTATGCGTCCTTGGTCGCGTAGGTTATGTAGGCCAGATTCAGAGGTACCTCCCACGTGTTCAGGTCCTTGGTATCATTGTCTTCTTTCATGTTGGCGTATCAGGGGTCGATGATGGTCTCGGCGAGGTCAACCACGGAGTCCTTCTCCTGCCCGTTGCTGATGATCTTGTATTGCTTCTGGATGTCGACAAGCTTGTTGCACCAGATGGCCGAATCGTCGCGTTCTTCCTTCGCTCCACCGTAGCGAAGGTGCAGTCGGCGCTACCGATGAAACGGGAAAATGCTCCAGAACCTCTGATGGCCCTACAGAAGTGGTAGATGAGAACCTCATCCCGCACACATACCTGGGCGACGGCGATCCACTGGTCCCTGTCAGGAGACGAATGGATGGGCACAAGGTCTAGTCCTGCAACCTTGTGCTTTCTCGTCCTGTAGGTACTGCTTGAACTCGGCGAGGCAGAGCTTCACCGAGTACGGATCGTTGGTGTACCTCACATTCAACTTGGAGCAACCATAGGACTGAACGGCAAACTCAAAGGGGAACTCCTTGCTGAAGTCCATATCCAGCAGGCTCACCCCTCGGATCGTCATTGGAGTCTCTTCAAGTGAAAGAGTGTGTAGGCGGCGGCAGTTTGTTTTTCAGCTCTTCGGGAACTGGATTCAACAGTAAACTGAGTGTGTATAGGCGTCAACAGTTACTACCCCTTCCTCGTCTGCTTCACGCCCGATAGAAGATGCACCCTCGGCGCATTCAAACGCCTCCATTAGGAAACCTACTCCAGCCACACGTTGGTTCACGAGCGGGTCTGTATTGTTACTGTAATAACAGGAGTTAGTGATCACTTTACTTAAATTTAATTAGCTTTAATAGAAATTTATACTTAAAACAAGCAATGCATTGGCTCGTTCTATCAGTGCCACGGGATCAACATGCACAACAATTAGAATTATTATTCTCAGGACGCACACGATCAACACATTTGTCGCACTTTCATAAAGATAATACTACCAAGTTTGAACTGTTTGTTATGGTTGTTGTCCTCTGCATCATCATGCCGTGTTTACCAGCTTGCAAGATTCAGAACCAACAAATAAGATCCAAATAATAAGTACAACAAAGATGCCTACACATCTCATTGATTCCCAGCTTGCAAGATTCAGAACCAACAAATAAGATTCAAATAATAAGTACAACAAAGATGCCTACACATCTCATCGATTCCCAGCTTGCAAGATTCAGAACCAACCCATTAGAGCCTTTTGATAAAGTGAATATCGGGATTAAATCCATCTTGGCTAGCCATGTCATACAATCGAAGAACTTGGAGAATTCTCTTGACCGTCACAACATCTGTAGTTAAGTATTCCTGTTTGCACAGCACAAACAAGAAGAGTATGATTTCACTTTAATATAGCCTCCTTGAACTCAACCTGCAGCTCCACTCGGATGAGGCCTGCCTGGAGTTCCATGATTCAATTCATGCGCATTTTTCTGCAGTTCACCTGAAATGAAGCAAAGATTGCATCATTCAGCTAGCAAGAAGTACTTACTCTCATGAGCTGGCAGGTTCTTCTTTAGTAGTTGCACTAAAATTGAGGAACATTAAGGTTGGATGTCCGGCTCATGTAAGGTGCAACTATAATTTTCTTATTCTTTTGTGCAGTTCCACTAGAATAAAGTGCCATTGTGGTGACAATGACGGCTCATCTTGCAAAGGCTAATAAAATGTTGCACGAGATTACCAGCAGAACTTGATGGAGATTTTGGAAACTCCAATCAACATTTTGTGTAGTTCCACCAAAATTGAGAGATGTTGTCCACGTGACATTTTAGTTGAACTACACAAGACACTCATTCAAAAAAGTGTTTTGTGCAGTTCACCAAAAGATCACAATAGCAACAAGATGAAATGGATATCCCTATCTGCACGAAAATCTAGAAAGTAAACAGTTGCTGGTCAATAAGAATATACGAAACATATATGAAATAAAAATAAGCATCTTAATTATGTTCATGGCAATCACGCAAGGACAGTAGAAATTTTAAAACGTCAGCAATGCTTCATGTTACCAAAAGCATTACGATCAACAATGAGATTCCTCAATTATGAGATTACTCTAATGGTGGCATTGCTTGTTTACCAGATACAGTAAATCAACAGCAGCTAAAGAGTCGGTTTAAGGGCATGGAATCGTGGGGACACCAGGACACTCAGCAGCGTAAAGGAGCAACTTACTTATCATACTGGGGAAAACAGCAGGAGTGCCATTTGTAACACAGTTTAATTGCATGTTATCACTGGAGGCATTAGATTAACAATAATAATGGTTAGACATGTCCCTAAGGTAACAGTGTGATCGCTCCATTTTACATGCGCACTTACATTAAATACAGCAAAAGGTTGGTATAAGGACATGCAACAGTGGACGCATCAGCACAATGTACCTACAAAGAGGCATAAAGTGGTGATGCCGAGTTTGTTCATGCTATGTGAGGGCAGCAAATCTAATCCTGGAGACCTTTTACTATGTGAGGGCAGCAAACCTAATCCTGGAGACCTTGTACTATGTGAGGGCAGAAAATCTAATCCTGGAGACCTTTTACTATATGAGGGCAGCAAATCTAATCCTGGAGATCTTTTACTATGTGAGGGCAGCAAATCTAATCCTGAGACCTTTTACTATGTGAGGGCAGCAATTTTAATCCTAGAGACCTTTTACTATGTAAGGGCAACAAATCTAATCCTAGACATACTCTGTTGACTTATCCACCAGCCGCCACTTTCTATCCTTTTTTCAACCAATAATAGATCAGTTCCTTATCCAGTTTGTACCGCGTTTTCCCATTATTTCCCTTTTCAACCAAGAGACCGGTTGGGTATCCGGTCTCTATTACTTTCACCATATTATTTCCTCTTTGAATCAAGTCCTGGATTCATGCTACAACTTTCCCCCCTTTCTTCGTTGTTTGAACAAAGCTCTAGATTCTAATGCATGAAGTTGCTTTACGTCTAATAATACTAAAAATTTAGGTGGCTTTGGAAGAGCTGATGGGAGTAGAAAAAGATGCACATGCAGATACGTGGGGAGCTGGGGCAGTAGAGCAAGGCCGCTTTCGAAGAACTTATACCTGAGGGTCATCGGGATGTCGGCGGCGGCAGGTCGGATCTGCGGACAATATGGCAGGGAGGAAGAAGGGTCGGAGGACCTCCCGAGCCGGCGCTGTGTCGGAGAGAACGACACGGGCAGAGGATCGGGCCCCTCCGGCAGCTGTGGGTTTCCTCCCTCACTAGCGATGACCGCGTGAACGATGCACCTAGTCCTCCACACACACCAGCCGAAGGGATCCGGCCGGATCGGTGACCAGCGGTGAGCAGAGAGAAAATGTCGCTACCGCTGTCTTATTTATATCTGGAGAGGATGAGAGAATGAAGAGAGCAACCCTAGTAAAGCACGTGCTCAGGCCCCTGCATACATATATAGTGGAGTGATTATCTTTTTCTCTCCACAACAAGTGTTTCAATTTGTGTATGTGGCATTAAAGAAAAGAAACTCTCTATTTAAGGTGACTACCTGTACGACTCCTGCTTACTACTACTAGTAGTAGTATTGTTCACTTGTGCCCCCCGGCCCTCCATTCATTTTACAACCCCACGGGTGAATAAACATACAGTACTACTCCCTCCGTTCCTAAATATATGTCTTTCTAGAGATTCTACTACGGACCATATACGGATGTATATAGATCCATTTTAGAGTCTAGATTCACTCATTTTGCTCCGTATGTAGTCGATAGTGAAATCTCTACAAAGACTTATATTTAGGAACGGAGGGAGTAGTATTTATATAGAACGAACAAGCTCGAACTATTTTCGCGTAGTTAAAAGTTGAGGGCGGGGCTTTTCCCAGGCAGTACGCGCGGCAGTTTTCGCGTAGGCGGTTTGATAGAGAGGCGAGTAGGGTGAGGGAGTAGCGGATTCAACTTACTTACTGCTGGAAAGGTCAGGTTGTGCGATTTGACGGCGCGTTACTATTTGGATCCATGTGTTAGAGTTAGTTTGGGTTAGTTTGAACTCAACTAACCCAAAAATATCCAAACAGGACGGTTAGTTTGGGTTACTGTTTGGATCCATGTGTTAGAGTTAGTTTGGGTTAGTTTGAACTCAACTAACCCAAAAAAATCTAACCCACCCAAGAGGTGCTTATTTGGGTTAGTTCTTCTCGGGACACTAAAAAACACATTTTTCTCTCGCTCTCCCCGTAGCAGATCCCTCCCCATTTCCTCGAAGCTTCTCGTCCTCTCCCTTCCTCCCTCCCTCTCGCACCGCCCATGAAGGCACCTCTCCGTATCCGCGCTCCATCTAACCCTGTTATCCAAACACCTCTTTCCCTAGAGTCACTTCAGGATTAGAATCTAACTCTAACCTTTAACTGAGTTAGAGAATCCAAACAGGGCCAGGCGGTACGACCGGGTGATGCCCCCCTTCCGTTCTGCACTCTATCTGGTGCATGACACGTATTACATCGACCTGGATGTAGCTGGCTGTCCCACATGTCGGCGAAGTAGTACGTAGTAGTAAGAAGAAGCAAAGAATCATGCGGTATAAGTCTTTCTAGAGATTCCAACAAGTGACTAGACTACACTACGTGCAGTATCTCAAATCGCCCTTCCAATTTATAGGGCTCAAATCTCAAATCTCATCAACCAAGGCATTTTGCGATTGGAGGAATGTATCTCGTACTTTACAAAACTACCCTAATTAAACTCATGCATTAATTACGTAGTTCTCTTGTTTTCCTCTCCGCCTTGGTCACAGTGCACAATATTGACCACTCCTATATGACTAGCCACTCTATCTACATGCGGGGCATCAAAGCATCCGGGCCCGCATGCCATTCACCAAATCACAGCGAGGTGCTATAGTCAAAACTCACTGGTCACCCCCGGTGTGGCCGTCATGACCCGTCATATCACAAAACCCACACCTTTATCAGCAGTGGTAAAGTGGCCTCGAAGTTGGACTGGACGAAGCAACCATCATTTCACTGGAACGCTCGTTGAAACCCTTTCTCCCCTTTCTTGAAGAAAACCTCACTCCAGGGTACTCACTTCTGCCATTTTTCTTCTGTACCGACGAAGGAAAGGTGGGCAAATCAATGATGCTGCTATATTTTCATTCCAAGAATCTTATTTTTACGAAGCACCGACCGATTCTCATAGCCTATTCTTTTCCCGTTTTCATTGCGAATGTGGTTTCCTTTCGATTGCTTTTTGTTTGTCAGTTCATTGATGGATCCTGGAGCACTAGGCAAAGAGTTGCCGGCGGACAACCCACTGGAGACAGCGATCTCCAGGAAGCGAGCACCAACCAACGAGTTGACCATGTTGGCGGGCCAACCCATGGAGACGAAGAACTCCAAGAAACAAGCACTGGCCAAAGAGTTGACGACATTGGCGGACGAACTCCTCAAAGAAAGTTGGAAGAACAGCAAGGGCCCCACCGTGCCTACCCCAGAAACTCTGATGGCCACCTATGCGAGGCTCAAGGCCGAGTTTAAGGAGATAGTCGCCGTTGAGAAGCAGTATTCCCCTGGCAAGGTGATGGCCCCCATCGAGGATGAGGAGATGGCCCCGGAGGGATGGGATCCCCCGGTGAGCTACACAAGGTTAAAAATAATGGCTTATTACCAAAAGTTGTGGTTTTTGATTATTTGCAATGTGCTTGCTAATATGTTAGGGTTGTGTAGGTGCCAGTGGACGTCCTTGATGATTCCGATGTCGCGGCCCGTCCTGTACACAATGCCCCAGAGATCGTTTTCGATGTCGCGGTCCGTCCTGTTGGCATCGCCCTGGAGATCGATTCCGATGCCGCTGTCCATCCTGTCGACATCGCCCCAGAGATCGATTCCGATGTCACGGTCAGTCCTGTGGACATCGCCCCAGAGATCGATTCCCATGCCGCTGTCTGTGCTGTGGTCATTGCCCAAGAGATCGATGACAAGAAATAGTTGGTCGCACTAATCCTTCAGGGTAGTTTGCATTGCCCTGTGTTTAATTACCAGAACGATGTGTGTTATCAAACCATCTTAGGGCTAGTGCACTGCCTTGTGTGGGCGGTACTTGCTACTTTTGTTTGATAGTGAATCATGCGAACCCTCTCCGAGTTATGGAAACAGATGTATCGTCACCTGCTTTTGATGTTATATATGACATGCTTAGATGTAAGTTTGAACTATTTATCATATTAGTAGGCTTATTTGATGATTCTTGGTGTTAGTAGGCTAGCTACTGTGCGAGCTATAGTACTTGCAAAACACTCACCGAACAGAAATGTTGGGGCTGATGAGCTCATGGTACGCTTATACTGATCCGTCATCGATCAGCCAATAGCCCAAGCTCCTAAAATTGTAGGCTTAGCGATCGATCAGACAATAGTCGACATAGATACATTCAGGCCTCATTTGGTTCATAGGGTAGGAAAATCGTAGCAAAAGTACAGAGACGTACAACACAAAATCATAGCAATACAAAGACGTCCCTCTATTCCAAAATAGATGAGTCAACTTTGTACTACTAACTTTGAAATGGAGGGAGTACAAATCCTAGGCGGGCTAGTTTGGCCTAGTGGGTTTTAGTGATATGACGTGGTACAGTGCCGTCCAGTCTTCGCGTGTGGTAGCAGTACTGCGGGTAGAGTAAGTTTTCATGAAGAAGCGGAATTCAACGAAGTCATGATGGTTCCTTCATCCGACTAACTTTGTGCATGGTAGGTGGACCAGGATAATTTTGTGCATGGCAGGTGGACTAGGATGGTCAATGTCCCACGTGCCGGCGAATGGAAGTATTCTTTTTGATATAGTGGACGAGCAACAAGTATTCATTGTTTATTTTTTATGAAACCTATTGTCTCCACTGTTACGACGGATGGGTGTGAAACACGGAAGCCCAGTGAACTTGGCATGTGCACCACTCCCTCCTTCCTCATGTAATACTACCATAGTGTTGACTATAAGGTTACAACTTTTACTCACTCTTTCTCTATCTATTTCCTCTCAAATGTTTTTTACCTTTCTTTTTTAGACACAATTGTTTTTATGCCTCTTTTTTCGAATTAGTTCTTTTATACCTAGGAGCACGTGTAGAGACGGGCTCCTGCAGATCCCACTCCTTGACTTTGTCAATGCCTCTCTTTCCTCCACATAAGTGGGCTTGTCGAGAAGACAATAGATGATCTCTTAGCACAATATGTTTCACCATGTTTTTAGGAATAACTAGTTATTGAAGATAAGGCTAAGAGATGATCCATTGTACACATGTTTTTGTCATCTCTAAATTACATGCAAGACTTATGATATGACTATCTTAGCAACCATTGTGCATGCCCTTTATAGCCCAGAATTTTACTGGTACTACTTGCTATGAATGCGGGCAGCTGGCCTTTGAGGGGGGAGCGCACGCGGGGAGGTGGTGGGGTGGGGGAGGGGTTCTGGTAGGCCAGGGCGGTAAGAAGCGGGCTTGGAAGCGGTGCGGACTCCCGCATGGCCCACCTCACATTATCACCACATATTTCTTGGAGTCCGTGCATGGCGGGAGGGCGATCTCTTCTCCCTCCCTCGTCTCTCTCCTCTCAACCGACGCCCGCCAAGTGATTAGATTTCGGCTATGAACGGTTTATTCAATTGCAGTCCCACATGTTAGTGAAAATGCAAGACAACGCGTGTCGCCTCTAGTGAGCAGCATGCGAGCCGGACTGTCGGGGGTGCGACGTGAAAGCGACATGTACGAGTTGGAAGTGTGTCGCCTTTTCCGTTAGAACTTACAAAGCGTCACATTTTCGTGCGATCGATTGATAGAAATCCAGAACAAAATGACGAGGGCGGTGCTTTCCGCGCGTTAGGTGGGCTAGTTTGAGTGATATGATGTGCTACAGTGCCGTCCACTTGCTCCATTTTTATGTAAGCAAGAGTCTACACTCTTACATGGGAGGAGTGCGAAACATGGCAGATCTGATTTTGATCGAGGGATAACTGTTCCCTGTGAAATAATGGAGCACTGTTAGCGATTATAGCATGATAGTTAGGGCATCTCAGCGCTGGCCCTCAAATTTACACCGACATCTGTCCGAGGACACCGATGGATGCCATCCAATGCTGCCCGCATATCTTTCGACAACTATATGAACTAACCGGTCGAAATTCATGCAAAGAAAGCAAATTTCAAATTGACCGGATGAAATTCATTACATTTCGAGAACTTTTCCTATAATCTGGACGAAATTCATTACATATTTCGCACAAACCGTACTAAAACCTACTGTAAACCTTTGTCCGGCCATGAACCCGAGAAAGCCGGCCATTGCCTTTGCCTCCTCCTTATCCGCCTCGATAACCTCCTCCTCCTCCGAAGCACAAGGTTATGAAGATTTCTGCCTCCACGTCGCCGTCAAGCGGCTAATCGGCCGCTGATTTTTATCCCACCAAGCTTGGCGTCGACTGAGTGGAGGAGCGGTGGCCTTCCTGGGACCAGAGCGGTGGTGACCTACCGTGTACTCCTCTTCCTCGCTGCTGGCTGCGCCCGCGCCCGCGCGCCAGCTTCGTGGTCGCGGAGGCGGAGGGCGCCCGGGGGGGGGGGGAGCCGGCGATCTCCTTTGTCTGCTCCTGCGAGAGTACGTCCAAGAGTGATTTGGAGCACGCCCGGAGCGGAGCCACTAATGTCCTTCGTCTGCTCCTGGGACAGTACGTCCAAGAGAGCTTTGGAGTGCCCGGAGGCCATGGTTGGAGTGGTGCCAACAGAAGGAAGGGACCGGAGGAGAATGAGTGTGGGTCTTTGGCTATGGCTGGGAGCTGGGGCTCAAGTTAATATAGCGGGCGAATGGCAATGAGCCGCGACAGATGGATGGACGGCTGGCACCGGAGTAGGTTCATCGGCAGCTGTGGTGTCATTAACGCGGAGCAGTCGCTTGCACCAGGATGCCGCGCGGGTGGCGCTCTCTTGGCCGTCGCGCTGTTGCAATGCCGACGCCAGTGAGAGGTCGTGTCGGGCATGAATGCGGACGCTGCTTCAGTGAATTAACCGCAGGTGCAGTGTCTCACTGACATGTGGGCCCAACGGGCATCAGGCCCGCATGTCAGTGAGACACCAACTGCACCTGCAGGTAAGGCCGGTGAATGCGGCATTGACGTTCTGGAGAGACGATGATCGTTTTAGGCGGGAAGCATGCACTAGCGATGGAAGGGGTTTCAGTAGGCCAGGGCGGTCAGACGCTGGCGTGGTGGTAAAATGTGAACTCATGGATGACGAGCCTTTGAAGCGTATGCGGCACGTATTGACAACCAGGCGTCCATGCAACTGCTCTTGTCGCCAGCTAGCATTCGACGACCACCATTAGACACCACACAACCGTACATAACTTACGAATAATGGACGAATCTATCAAACACACACTTGTGTGAAGTGGCACTATGATCGGTTGCTCACGATAGTACATACTCCGCGCCATAGTACCGTCTCTAGCTAGGCTGTTTTATAGATTGTCTTTGTGACGGACGATATACATGAGCAAGGCGCCGAGTCACGAGTATGACTGTTGGTGTTGAGCCAGGTGAACACATGCTCGGTGTTCGCGGAGGCCTCCAGCAAACGTCTAAACAGTAATGTCACATACGCATAATTTTGTTTTTTATTTCTTTCTCCACTGATAGGTAGGCCCACATAGATAGATAGATAAAGAACATGAGCTGATGAGGCGCATGCAGACTGCTTGACTGATCAACCAGACAAATACGGAGCTATACGCTGAGCCAGTGACCGTATAATCACCATATCTCGTATACAATGATCAAAGTGAGATATCAAGACAAGTTCAATGACCGCCAATGTATTTTACTCGGTAATAAATGACCAGGATTGAAGGGGATCTAAATTTCCTTCGTCTTCTGTCCTTGAGCTCTTGACAAACCAATGCACTTTACGGTTGTCCGGCCACTCCACCCTAGAGCTGTCACCAAGCGTCGTTCATGCCACCGCGCCGCACACTAACTGGTAAGGAAGCGATGGCATCTCGCCGCACCGAGTTCCTCACCGCCCACGACCGCACACAGAATGGTAGGCAAGCGGTGGCATCCCGCCGTGCCGAGTTCATCGCCGCTCGCGACCTCACACCTATGTGGGCGGAATTTGAAGCTGCCAAGGCCAAATGGGCGGTAGAGTAAGAGGCGGCCAAAGCCGCACAGAGGGAGCGGAAAAGTCAGAAAGCACTCAAGAAAAGAGAGGCCCACCGCCGCAAGAAAGAAGAGGACGCACGCGCTGCTGCGGAGAGGTCGGCGGAGATCCAAGCATGGTGGGGTGTCGCCGACAAAGCCGGGAAGGAGAACAACGACGTCTGGCCAACATGTGAGAAGTAGTAGTACTAGTAGTTAGTGTGTGTGTGTGTGTATGTGTCGCCCGTATGTTTGTTTAATTAATTACGAGCATGTAACAGTACTACTAGTTACTACTGTAGTTTTTAGAGCAAATTACCAGTACATTAGCCTAGACTCAATGGAACATCAAATGGCATCTCTTTCTCTATAGGAATTGAGATGCATGTCATCTCACTTCCTATGATTTTCATATTCCTATAAAATTCCTATCCTATGAACCAAAGGAGGCCTCTGCTGAAGTAACTACTGTAGCTAGCAGTACTGCTGGTACAGTAGTTTTCTTCAAGAAGCGGAATTCAACCAAGTCATGATGGTTCCTTCGTCCGAGCAACTTCACAGTGGGTAAGGTTAGGCCTGTGATTTGACGGCTCATTAGTAATTACTGCGACGCGACGACCGGGGTGACTCTCCCTTGGAGTTTTGCAGGCATGGCAAGTGGACCAGGATGGTCGACATCCCACATGTTGGCGAGCGGAAGTATTCTTTTTGATATCGAGGAGCAAGGAAACCGCGTGGTATAGTATCACTAGTGATTTATATTTATTTTTTATTTCTAATGAATGGTAGCGTTTCAACTCTTATGACGAAGGAGTGCCAAACACACGGCACATGCTGGATGTCGCACACGTCAGCGAAAGGAGTGGGACATGAACAACATGGTAGAGCGTCTCCACTTCTGGGTCGGAGACCACACGTAGTAGTATTACTGTACTAGTGGTATGAACGATACAAAGTGTGACCCGGAGAGAAAGACACGTCTAGTTGGAGGTCTCGGGGCATACACGTAAACAAATATAAAACCTAATATGTGCCTCCAATTAATATAATAGTAGTAGTAGTAGAGTACTTAGTCACGTACTCCATAACATCACCGGGCATTGCATGTACAACATTTAGTGGTAGTAAGAGACAAATGCCTATATGCCACGCATGTTCATACTATTTGTGCCTTTCTACTTCACTTATTGCGCTATATTACACAGGTTCGCACGTCCACTCCTGGGTACATGTCCGTCTCGTAGTTCGAGTCCCACGTGTTCTTCATATAGATGGAATGATCCTTGCATGACACGCGCACCTTGATGCTAGATGTGTCGCGTGTTGGCAAAAGGATGAACAAAGCTCACGTAAAAAAATAGAGTGAAAGAACATAAATTCCTGACGACCGAGAAGGAGCAAGGAACCTCGGGGTGGAGCGTCTACACTCATAATATTTTATATTATTCAGCGATATAAAATCAACCAATCATCTCCACATTGGTCTGGAAGAGTACGAAACACGACAGCCCAGTGTAGTTACATCATACTAGTACATGGCTAACCCACGCTATCACCATATTTCTTGGCTTCCGTGCGACACCTGTCTCTAGTAATCCAGCAGCCCATATCGCTTCTCCCTCCTCGTCTCTCTCAAAGTGCGGCGGGCTGGTGTTCTTGCCATCTATTGAGGTCGGTTAACTCATCACATGTTAGCGACATGCCAAGAGCATTCTAAAAAAATTCCTTTCATGTTCCGTTTTCAAAAAGAAAAAAATCCTTTCACGTATGAATTTGACTGTATGCTTTGAGCAACTTGCATGTCCTATACTGCTCCTGTTTGGATACTCTAACTTAGCTAGAGGTTAGACTAACTCATGACTAACCCTGAACTAACTGTAGCCAAAGAGGTGTTTGGGTGACAGGGTTAGATTGACAATAAATGCACTTGATGGAGAGAGAGAAGTGATTTTTTAGTGGACCCAATGAGAACTATCTCCAGTTAGCACCTCTTGGGTGGGATAGTTTTTTTTGGTGGGTTCGGTGCAACTTGCTCAAATTTAAACCCTCATGCTTGGATACTTTAGGGCTATTTGAGCCCCAACTAGCTGAAACTAACTCTAACCCATGGATCCAAACAGGGCCTATGGCCAGCCTCGACGCGGAGCAGTCGGTGCATCGGGAAGCGGCGCTCTCTCGGCCGTCGCGCCGCTTCAAAGCCGGCGCCAGTGAGAGGTCGCCTCCGCTTTGGCCAGGCATTAATGCGGAAAAAAAGGGACTGACGCTCCAGGGCGACGCTGACCATTTGATGCGGGAAGCGCGCGCTGGCAAGGGAGTATAGGTTTTGAACCGTTTCATGTGTAGTACTGGTAGTTTGCAAAACTACTCAATTATTGCACTCAGTTTCCTAAGAAATTATGGTAAAAACGTGACTCCACAGCCCGCTTCCCTTCTCCTTCCTCTTACACCACCCGCACACGTCTGCGGAAAGCGACCGGCCAACCCTTATATAGGAGTGCTAGCACAAAAATATGCATGCAGGACCACTACAATTTCCAGATTAAAGAGTTGCTCCGGCGGGAGTATGGCATATGTTGTTACCTTCGGCCGGCCCATGGCTACCGGGCGACGATGACCAGAGAAGAGGCGGCGGGAGGGGAATCAATGCAACTACTTTTTGGGTTCGCCGTCCGGCTTAAATACATGCGTAGCATCACGTGTACCCGCGGGTGCACAAATTGTAACATACATGTCTGCTTAAGTAGGCATCATATAACTGGTGTGTGTGTGTGTGTGTGTGTGTGTGTGTGTGTGTGTGTGATTCTGACAGACAGAGTGCGTGTGTGCGACTCTACTCTTCAAACATGTACTCAATTTTTTGCATCGGGATATAAGTATAATGGTATTTACTTTAGCTAGTGATTTACGTGGCCATGTTAACACAGTTGTGTAAAAAATATCACTTCTTGCTCATGATTTGCGTTATATAATTAAAGCAAGATGGCCGTGCATTGCACGGAACATCAATATGCATTTTTTTACAAAAAACATGTTGTGATTTACCCATGCAGGAGTAATCTCATGTGTAAAAACTAATAATATTTCGAGAATTTTATGGGAAAACTGGTATCTCGAGAATGTCATCAAAAAAAATGAAAGATGAGAGATAAGGTGAGGAGGAGTGGAGCGTGGTGGTGACTGGTGGTCGGAATGGGCGGAGGCATGGGGATGGACGGCACCTGCAGGCGGCAGCGGCCACCATGCTAGATTGTTCCAGAGACTTTCTTTTTTAATTGCTCGGCAATGAGGTGTGGGAGATAAGGATGTGGAGAGAGGTGCGACTATCTTTTGTAAAATATCGTAGTTTGCTTTCTATCCGTCAGATATAGATCAGACGGTCTATATTACAAGATGGCAGGCACACCATCGCCAACTCGATTTTTATAGGGGTACAGATGATAAGTTTGCTAACTACTAAAGTAAAGTGGAATTTGTCCATGTTATACTAGTAAATTATGGTGATTGTTTATCATACGGGTAAGGGTGGATGAAGGGTGGTAGGAACAAATGCTCCGCCTAGAGCATGTGTGTGTGTGTGAGAGAGAGAGAGAGAGAGAGATGGAGTCTTAGTGTGTGTGCGTGTGTGCGTGTGTGTGATGGAGTCTTACTGTGTGTGTGGGTGCGTGGGTGCGTGGGTGCGTGTGTGTGTGTTTGTTTGTGTGTATGTGTGTGTGTGTGTGTCGCGGGGTCCTCGGTGGCGGATCTAATTTAAGTTTGCATGGCTTCATCATAGAGAGGTGATGTGTATAGCAGAGGCCACCAACGATGGGGTGCGCGAGAGAAAATGCCCGTAGAGAGGGAAGAGAAGGTGTGTGCGCGTGAGAGTAGTCAACATCGAGAGAACGTGTTTGTTCGAGAGACACCGAGGAAGACTACTATATATCGATGGTGCATGTAGGCGGGAATTAAACGAAGGGATGGTCTTATTGGTTTCGGGGATATAGGGGAAGAGTGAGAGGGTGGGGGTAGCTACAAGGAGACTGTTAAGTGTGAGTGTGTGTTTTACCCATCCAGGCGGAAGTTATGTGCACACAAGAAGAGAACGATTCGATTTGGCGTTAGGGTTGAGGGTAATGAACTACGTATGGAGACATAGAGACCTTCAACGTGCATGTGTGATAGGTATACATGTATACGTGGGATGTGTGTGTGTGTGGGCGCGCGCGCATGATCGAGATAAAAGAAAGAAGACATAAGTCATAAGCTAAGATCAACGACATGGGAGAGACGGATCGGTATGACAATATGCATGCACGCGAGGATGCAGGGAAGAAGGCCCGAAAATTGAGCATGTCTTTTTGTCTTTAAGAGATAGTGGCGTGGGCTGGAGCATGCATCTATGACGAGCAGAGGGAGTGCGGCACAATGATTGTGCAAAAGAGATCAACCTATAAATGAAAGAAGGTTGATGGAGAAACAGATAAATAAAAAGATAAAGATGATAGCTAGTGTGCGTTAGAGATAGGAGTTGAGTGGATCAGAAGGCTGAGTTATGGGTGTGGGTGTGAGAGAGATGAAGGAAGGGTGCATGTGACTCACATACAAACAAATATCGGAGAGAAATGAGATCCCGAGAGACGGAGTTTTGTGTCTGCGAGAGAGTAAGATATTTCAAAACGAGAATGATAGCTAGAGAAACATATGAGGGAACGCAAGATATCTCTAGGGAGAGAGAGTGTGTGTGAGCGACATACAAGAGAACAGTGGAGAAATATGAGACCCTGTGAGACAGAGTTTGTGTTTGTGTGTGAGAAAGAGATATTTAAGAGGAAGAGTCGTAGGTTCTCATACCTAAGGAGCGAAAGACATCTCTGTATGAGGGGTGTGCGAGTGGCACACATGGGAATAGTAGAGAGAAATGAGACCCCGGAAGATAAAGTTTTATGTTTATGTGAGAGAAAGAGGTTTCACATGGAGAATCATAGTTAGAGACACATAGCAGGGAGCGAGATATACTTAGAGAGAGATAGAGTGATGAAGGTCGAGGGAGAAAGTACCGTCGGTATGTTACGAAGATAAAAGATCATTGTCGACATACAGGTAGCACGAGAGATACTCGAGAGACGATGAACGTGTATAGGTCTAGAGAGATAGTCCTATATAAGTATGGGTGATAGTTATATGAGACGAATATCTGGATTAAATGGGATTCAAATATTTAAACTGGAGATCACGACATCGATAATATCATAATGCAAATTGGTGTATCAAACATGCATATTCATTTGAATTTGGGGACACATGTAATGTTATATAGTTTATCAATATTGGTGATTCATAGATTCTTTAATTAGAAACAATGCATGGTTTATATGCAATTAATGTCTAAACGGGATTACACTATATGTTGCGTGTATGAAACACATTATACATGTTTGAGAAGTAAAAAAAACCCGCATGAAACACACATTAATTGAAGACAGTTAGCGAGGAATGCATACATTGGATCTCAACATAAAGTGGTTTTAAATATTTGAAAATCCAAATTGATGGATATAACCTTATGAATCTGAGATCATGCCATTTGTAAATCATGTTTATGTATAAAGGGTGTTGTGCTTTTGAAAGTATATATAAAAAATGATGTATATAGAATTTTATTCCAATCAAAAATGGATCCCGCCCGAAAAAAATGGAATACAAACGGGATTCGAATTGAGTTGGCACGGTAAATGTGCACTCTGCAAAATTTGAACGAAGCGGGGAAAGTCGCAGTAACCGCCCGAAACCAAAATCTGCGAGATGAAAATTACTACTGCCTATCCCTGCCACGCAAAGCCTATCTGCTCGATTTCTATAGGTTTTGATAGGGGTAGGTTTGTAATTTCACTCAAACGTGACGTAACCGCCTCTCACCCGGATTCATACACGGTGGGCGCCAAAACATAGTGTGTCCTCGGCCGAAATCGACTCCCTCCCCGATTCATAGACGATGAAAAGCAGTTGGCGGGACGGACATTTAAGCCCGCGCGCTTACCCCCTCCTTCCGTCGCCGACCGCCCTTGCTTCCGCCCGCCTGCCGCGGCGATTTCCGGCCAAATCTATGGGCGGAATCGGTCCGCGGGGCCGCCTACACCCTCTCGTCCTGAGACGCTGCACCGCCCCCCGGATCCGGCGAGAAGAGCCGCCCTCGTCGCTACCACCGCCGGGGATCGACCACCGTCGTGCCCGCCTCCTCGTCGCCGCCCGGGATCACCCGTCGCGTCCGCCATCAGTTAGCGTGTTTTGTTGTGATTTTTTGTAATCTAGGTTTAGTGATGCAACAATTGTGCTTGAGGCCATAGTATCCGAGGAATTATGGATTTGGCATTGTTTTTTTGGTATGCCGGGCACTCTCAATGATATCAGTGTGTTGCAACGGTCTCCTTTGTTTGCTAGACTTGCTAGTGGTGATGCTCCTGCTTGCAACTACACTATCAATGGGCATGAATACACAAAGGGGTACTATCTTACTGATGGTATATACCGTTCTTGGTGCATATTTGTCAAAAGCATCAAAGAACACAAAACTAAAAAGCAATGTGAATTCGCAAGGGTGCAAGAGGCAGCCCGAAAAGACATTGAAAGAGCATTCGGTGTTTTGCAATCTAGGTTTGCCATTGTCCGTGGTCCTGCTCGTTTTTGGGATAAGAAAACCTTAAAAAATATCATGACATGTTGTGTTATCCTGCACAATATGATTCTTGAAGATAAGAGATGAATGAACTTGAAATTCTTCTATGACAATGTGAGTAGTCGTGTCAAACCAGGTAGAGACCCTAACCACATTAGAGCTTTTCTTCAAACATATAAGGAGATTGAAAATGCAAACACCCACTTTCAACTTCAGGAGGATCTCATTGAGCACTATTGGCAAAGGGCTGGATAATGACTTATTTTTGTATTCATGACAAGTTTTGTATTGCATTATTTAAGTTTGCTATGCTGATTTGAATAATTATTTGTAATGTGGATGATTATTGTATTATGTTTGATTTGAATAATCAAGTTTTGCTTTCGATTGTTGTCTTTATGTTGGATTTGATATTTGCGGGCCGATAAGATGCGGGATGCAGCGGCATAAGAGCAGATCACGCAAAGTCGACCCGTAAAAAAACATATTCCACGCATATGCTTTTTTACGGGTCCGTTTGAGGGGTCTGCATCTGTGGCTGTCCAAACCGGCCCGCAAAAGCGGTTTTGCGCGAACTACAATCACGTTTTGCAGGCCGGCGGGATGCGGGGTCTACTAGGGTTGTTCTTAGCTTGTGCAAACAATGCCCTCTGTACCTATGGATAAGACTAGAGTAGGGGATCAAGATGCAAGATGCAAAGATACCATTTCTGACGTGGATTTCAGATTCAGCCGAGCGTGTACCCACAGCACACGGGGTCCTAAGTCCTAACCTGCGGAGGCCGACTGGCTACTACAGCTGCTGAGGCTCGTGTCAGTGGGGGAGAAGATGCAGGTGGGCGCGTCGGCGTCAGCTAACTCTTTTGGGACTTTTTATGATAGACACGGTCATTTTTTTTAGTAATCCAGTTCGACCTTTGGAGTTTCCAGAGGACAAAGCAGGAAAGCGATAAGCGCGACAAGAGGTATTTATATTTTGGCCGCATTTTATCCATGTAGAGAGAGCCTTGGAGCTTCCAAGTGGAGAAACATCAAGTGAACGAGGACCCTTTCGCCGTCGTGACGACGGAACGCAACAACAAGACCACGCAGCTAATAACGACGGCTTAACACAAGTGCTAGTAACTAGAGAGAGTGGTATAAACTACTCCCTCCGTTCCGAACTACTTGTCGCAGGTGCGGATGTATCTAGATGTATTTTAATTTTAGATATATCCATTTTTACGACGAGTAATTTGGAACGAAAAGAGTACATATGTATAAGAACTACAGCTAAGTGTAAATTTGTGTATGATACTGACAGTATGTAGCCAAAGCATGCATGCATGGGATCTCAATCCGCGATCGCTAGCTAGATATAGGAGCAGAGCGCGCAGTGTGTGTCTGACTGTCTGCCGTTGAGTTGATGATGGGATCGGCATGTAAGGGTATGTACAATGGTTGATAAGATAGTTTTATTTTAAATTTTGCATATAATTTAAATATGACAAAGAAAAATGTCTACAATAGGTTATCTCTTAGCCTTATCTTCAATAATTAACAATTTTTAAAAATGTGGTGAGACATATTATGCTAAGAGATCATTTCTTGTTTTATCCTAAATAAGAGAAGACAAGTCTTCTCTTATGAGTTCTCTCTTCTTCATCTCATTATTTATTCTACGTGACACTTCTAAGATAGCACCATTGTACGTGCTCTAAAGAGGGGCCGGCCAGATCTGCTGCCACGGCATTATCTGCTGCGCAGTGCAGAACAGCAGACTGCGGAGGCAAACCCATGGTCAGGTCCGTACCGGGGACTCACGCGTGCCTCAGTGCGCGTCCAAACCATGTACTGGTCAAAACTTAAAGAGAAGCAACTTGGGTAGGCCCCAGAGAACGCGGAAACAGTATTTTTTTTGTGCGTAAAAGCACGTGGAAACAGTAGCAGCTCTGGACCTCCTTTTTTCCTGTGTCGGCACCTGCGCGCCGAAAACCAGCCCTGCGCCCTTCTGGGTAGGCCCATGTGCGGGCGCCCCCTATTTTTTTTACCCTTTTTCAATAATTCAGCATATCAAAATGTTATAAATTTTAAAAAGTTGCCAATTTTGAAAAGATTTCTATAAATTCAAAAAACTTCATGATTTCACAGTATAAGAAAAATGTTTAGGAATTTAGAAAATGTTCATGAATCTAAACACTATTCATGATTCAAAAAAGTGTTCATGATTTCCAAAAAGTCCGTGAATTTGAATTTTTTTCATCAATTCGTAATTTTTTAAGAATTTAAAAAATGTTAAACATTAAAAAAACGTGAATTTATAAAATGTTCAAAATTTAAAAAGACGAAATTCGAAAATGTTCAACATTTAAGAGAATGTTCACGAATTTGTAAAACATGTCAAAAACGTTCATGATTTCAGAAATTGTTTGTGAATTTAAAAAATATTCATGATTTCAAATAATGTGCATGATTTAAGAGAATGTTCATAAATTTGTAAAAAAAATACCAAGATTTAAGAGAATGTTCACGATTTTTCAAAACATGTTCCCGAATTCAAAAAATGTTCGCGATTTCAGAAATTGTTCATGAATATAAAAATAATTCAAGATTTAGAAAATGTCATAATTTAAGAGAATGTTCACGATTTTGCAAAAGAAATGTTCATGATTTAAGTGAGTGTTCACAAATTTGTAAAGGAAGTTCATGAATTTTAAAAATATTCACAATTTCGAAAATTGTTCGTGAATTTAAGAAAAAACAATGATTTCAAAAAGTGTTCACTATTTAATAAAATGTTAAGATTTTTGTAAAAAAACTGATCATGATTTAAGAGAATATTCATGAAATTTTCAACACATGTTCACGAATTTCTAAAATGTTCAAAAAAAATAAATTGTTCTTGAATTTAAAAAATATTCATGATTCCAAAAAATGTTCACGCTTTAAGAGAATGTTCAAAAAATTGTAAATGTTCATGATTTAAGAGAATGCTCACGAATTTGTAAAACATGTTCACGAATTTAAAAATGTTCAAAATTTCAGAAATTGTTCCTGAATTTAAAAAGTATTCATGATTTAAAAAAAATCTGTATTGGAGAGAATGTTCACAAATTTGTAAAACAAATGTTCACGATTTCGAAAAAATGTTCGTGAATTTTTAAAATATTCATGCTCTCAATTTTTTTGCATGATTTACAAGATTCAAGAATTTAAAGATTTCCACAAATTAAAATAACAAGAATAAAAATGAAAAACTAAAAACAGAAAAATAAACATAAAAGAAAGAAGGAAAGAAAAAACAAAACAAAAAAGGTTCAGGGAAGATTCTAGAACCTATTCAAAACCGGTTGGGACGAAACCCAAAAAGGGGCTGGCCCATACAAAAACGCGCGTGAGGGGGTTACGCGTGTGGTCGCTAACCAGCGACCCCCGCGCTAAATAGGATTCCACAGCAGCTCTGATGCAGTGCCAATAGAGGAGAGAAGGACCGGAATATAGGTCAACGTCTTTGAGCGCAAATCGACTAATAGGATGGTCATGTGAACTATTTCGAACAAGCGAGCGTGGGCCCAGCCGTTCGAATTCAGGTACTGGTTTTCTTTAGTCGAGTGGTGGCCCGGCCCCTGCATCTTGAAGGACAATGCCATCCTAAAAAAAGGAGAATTTTTCGTGGAAGAAGGAGAATGTTAGCACCACTGCAGCTATACTGGACGTTGCTTTGGTTTTTGCCTTGTTTCTCTCAGAAAGCCAAGCAGTCATGTTTTCTATTCTTTTTTTCCAGCACTCTTCTTTATGTGGTGCATTTCTTCTTTGGAAGTTGTAACACCCGGATAATTATGTTACAGTAATCCCATGCTAATAACGCCATGTCACCGTGATTACTATTGTTATCCTCTGATTCAATCACATTCGGATTCAAAATTCAAAATTAAGTCAAGCGGCAAAAGTAAATAAAAGAAAGGAGAAAGCAATCAAATAAAAAAACAAAAGAAGACCCCCTGGCCAACTGGGCCAACAGGCCCAGCTGGCCACCCATGCGGCCCAGCCGGCCCACCCCCGCTACCTCTAGCCTACAAGGCCACCTCCCCGAACCATAACCCCCACCCGATCCCCACTTTCCCCACTCTCTCCCTCGCCCCTCCTCTGCCCCCCCGATTGGATTAGGGGGATCGAGTCGCGCCTCGCCGCCTGGACGCCGCTGCCCCCTGGCGCCGCCCCGACGACCGCGCCCCGCCACCCGGTGCTCCTCGGCGCCGTCTTCCCCGTCGCGCCGGACCTCGCCGTCGTCGTCCCCATCTTCCCCCGAGCCGCGACATCGCGCCTCGCCGCCCCGTACCCCGGCCACGCATGTGAGGCCTCCGCCCTCCTCTCTTTCCCCCTCCGTGGCCACCGGCGGCCGTCCCGCGCCACCGCGTTCGCCCCGCGGCTTGCCTCGGTCGCTCGCCGCTACCGCGCCGTGCTGCCCGCCTCGCCGTGCAGCCGCCGCTGCTCCTCCACCCGCCGCGCCTAACCGCGGCCCAGGGCTCGGCCTCCGCGCCGTCCACCACCCCGTGCTGCGCCGCCCGCTGCCAAGCGTCGCGCTGCCCTGTCCTGCTCCCCGTAGCCGCCACCTGCTGCGCCACACCGCCGCCGCCCTAGCACCCGCGCGCCGCAGCCCGTGCTCCGCCGCTGCTGCGCTCGGCCACGCCGGCGCCATGCCGCCGCGCTTCGCCAGGACCTCGTCGGCCTTGCTCGCTTCGCCCCCCGCGCTGGCCATGGCCGCTCGCCACGCTGGCGCATCTCCACGGCCAGCGCCCGGGCTCGCCCCACAGGGGCCCACACCCATGTCCAAAAAAGGGATTAATAATATAATATAATAATAATTAATTAATTAATAGGTAATTACTATTTAACTTAATCAACTCTGTTTAATTACCCTAATTAACTAGGTTAGCTAATTAAAATTATTTAATTAAGCTGTGCCTATGACAGACGGACACCGGCTGTCAGGTTGACCAGTCAACGCCCCGTTGACTGCTGACATCACTCCCACCACATACTGATGTCATTATTCATTTTTCTGTCCAATTTAATAGTTAATAATAATTTCAGGAAATTGCTAAAACTTTAAAAATTCGTAGAAAATAAACCGTAGCTCGGATTAAAAAGTTTTATACATGAAAGTTTCTCAAAACGACGAGACGATTCCAAATACGCGGTCCGTTCGTGTGCCACATGACCTAGGATAGCGAACATGGAACCGCCCCCCTTCGGTTCGTCTGCCCGACAAATGCAAACTTCGGGAAAACATTCCCGGATGTTTCCCCCTTCGTCGGTATCGTGTTGCACCGCATTAGAACACCTCCAGGGCTTCTTATTGCTTGTCATGTATCTGTTTTCTTTATATTTACTATTCCCCCCTCTTCTCTCCAGTACACCCCGAGACCGATGTCGATGCCCTTTTGATCGACTACATCAACGACGACCCTTCTTGCCTTTCAGCGGAGCTTCTAGGCAAGCCCCCCTTTGATCATCCCGATATCGCCCATTCCATTCTCCCATGCTTGCATTAGATTTTGCTATTGTAATTGATTGCTCCTATTCTGATGCATAGCCTTCTTTTGTAACCTGCTCATTGTACCTTATGTGCTTATCCTAAACTGCTGAGTATAGGTTGGTTGGTGATCCGTCAATGATTCCCACCTTGTCCTTGTTGCTGCTGCTTCATCATCAACGATTCGATCAACGTGATCGACGACCAGAGCCCGACATCTCACATCACATCACACCCCTTTTATTGCTCAACTCTGCAGAGCTACTATCGAGTGCCGAGGGTGATACCTCGTAACGCACTCCTGATGATAATTCTGTAGTGTAGCTATTCGGTCGTGGTCAACGAGGGTGATTCCTCCTTCACCATTCCTGATACGGATCTGTCGTGCAACCTCTCAAGTGTGCACCTTGAGGATGATTCCTCCCATGTTCACCTTGATGATTACATCAAGTGGAATCCGTCGAGGGTGATTCCTTAGGTTTTCTGATAACCCACAATATAGGGGATCGCAACAGTTTTCGAGGGTAAAGTATTCAACCCAAATTTATTGATTCGACACAAGGGGAGCGAAAGAATACTCTCAAGTATTAGCAGCTGAGTTGTCAATTCAACCACACCTGGAAACTTAGTATCTGCAACAAAGTGTTTAGAAGCAAAGCAATATGATAGTAGTGGTAAAGGTAGCAAAAGGTAACAGTAGTAAAAGTAATGTTTTTGGTATTTTGTAGTGATGATAGCAATAGCAATGGAAAAGTAAATAAGTGAAGAACAATATATGGAAAGCTCATAGGCAATGGATCAGTGATGGAGAATTATGCCGGATGCGGTTCATCATGAAACAGTCATAACCTAGGGTGACATAGAACTAGCTCCAGTTCATCAATGTAATGTAGGCATGTATTCCGAATATAGTCATACGTGCTTATGGAAAAGAACCTGCATGACATCTTTTGTCCTACCCTCCCGTGGCAGCGGGGTCCTTACGGAAACTAAGGGATATTAAGGCCTCCTTTTAATAGAGTACCAGAATAAAGCATTAACACATAGTGAATACATGAACTCCTCAAACTACGGTCATCACCGGTAAGTATCCCCATTATTGTCACTTCGGGGTTAACGGATCATAACACATAATAGGTGACTATAGACTTGCAAGATAGGATCAAGAACACTCATATATTGATGAAAACATAATAGGTTCAGATCTGAAATCATGGCACTCGGGCCCTAGTGATAAGCATTAAGCGTAGCAAAGTCATAACAACATCAATCTCAGAACATAGTGGATACTAGGGATCAAACCCTAACAAAACTAACTTGATTAGATGATAGATCCCATCCAACCCATCACCGTCCAGCACGCCTACGATGGAATTACTCACACACGGCGGTGAGCATCATGAAATTGGTGATGGAGGATGGTTGATGATGACGATGGCGACAGATTCCCCTCTCCGGAGCCACGAACGGACTCCAGATCAGCCCTCCCGAGAGGTTTTAGGGCTTGGCAGTGGCTCCGTATCATAAAACGCGATGAATTCTTCTCTCTGATTTTTTTCTCCCCGAAACACAATATATAGAGGTGGAGTCGGAGTCGGAGGAGCTCCAGGGGGCCCACGAGGTAGGGGGCGCGCCCCCACCCTCATGGATAGGTGGTGGGCTCCCTGGCCTTCATCTTTTGCAGGTATTTTTTATATTTTCCAAAAAGTTGCTCCGTGAAGTTTCAGGTCATTCCGAGAACTTTTGTTTGTGCACATAAATAACACCATGGTAATTCTGCTGAAAACAACGTCAGTCCGGGTTAGTTCCATTCAAATCATGCAAGTTAGAGTCCAAAACAAGGGCAAAAGTGTTTGGAAAAGTAGATACGACGGAGACGTATTGTTTTCCCCTTTGATGTTTTGGACACACGTGACCCGAACTTTACTTGGGACCTTTGTTTAAGTCGGGTCGGCCCTGAGGGGTACCCGCGAGTTGATGTGAAAGTCGGGTGGCCCGTAGAGCACCCGCGAGTTTTTTACGAGGCACGGTCGGGCATTCTGGGCCCTTGCTGCAAGTCCACGAGATGGGGCGACGGGTCACATTATCTCGAGTCTCTGCTCGTCTCCGCGAGCCCCCAATGCACTAACAGGTTTGGGTCAGTCGAAGCTTTGTCAGACGTCTAGTTCAGCATGGCGGCACGGTCGGATCGTGCTGGCCATCCGAGGCGGTGCTGGTATCCACCCTACGCACAACGACCCGGAGTGCAACGGGCGATGGGCCCAAGACCCTGGAGCACTTAGGATGTAGACCTGCGGGGACCTCTCTACTGAACCTAGGTAGGGTTGCGATGTTTTGATCTTCCGAGGTCGGGCATTAACTCAGAAAAGTGTGTCCGGCCAGAGTAATCAAGTGTTTTGGGTAACGTGGTGCACCCCTGCAGGGAAGTTATATATTCGAATACCGTGTCCACGATAATGGACGTTCAGACTTGTATCCTGGTCTATTACAACTAGAAATTGATACTTGAGACATGTGATGGATATGTTGGCTCCGGGATTGCTTTCTCGTTGGGAGTCGAGGAAGGATCTCTGGGCGTTAATTTTACAACATACTTGTTAATTAATATGCTATTATGTACTCTTCTACATGCTGCAAGATGCTTGGAGCTACTTGAATATGCTAGTCTTTGATAGGATAGGCCTTCCCCTCTATATTCTGGCATTCTGCAATTCAGTCCACAGATACAACCCTTCCATTTGATACCAATGCATACTTAGTATAGACTGATGCTTGTGATTACTTTGGATGAGTACTCATGGTTGCTTTGCTACCCCGCTTCCCCTTTCTTTCTTCTTTCCGGTTGTTGCAACCAGATGATGGATCCTAGGAGCCAGATGCCACCCTATCGACTACTACTACCCAGAGGGTGCCTACTACTACGTGGAGACCGCCGGCGACCAGGACTAGTTAGGAGGTCCCAGGCAGGAGGCCTTGCCTCTGCGATCGTTGATGTTTGTGCTAGCCTTCTTAAGGAAGACTTGTTTAACTTATGTATTTACTCAGATGTTGTTGCTTCCATTGACTCTTGTGTATTCGAGCTTCTGTATTCAAGCCCTCGAGGCCCTTGGCTTGTAATATGAAGCTTATATTATTTTATTTGTGTCTAGAGTTGTGTTGTGATATCTTCTCGTGAGTCCCTGATCTTGACTGTACACATTTGCGTGTATGATTAGTGTACGGTCGAATCAGGGGCGTCACAAGTTGGTATCAGAGCCGACTGCCTGTAGGAACCCCTATTTCCAACTTCTTGGCCGAAGTTGAGTCTAGTGTTTGAAAAAACTGTTTTACTAACATGGTTGTGTGCTTACGGCCCACGTCGCCAATGGGTGGTAGTAGGATCTTTTACTCCTCGTCTATACTCTGGGATTCTGATCTCTCTTCTACTCGGGTTAAATAATTTTGCTAACTCTACCCTAGGTTCTTGTGATCACATCCATCCGGAGATTTGTATTATGCCTTTCTTGAATTGAGGGCCAGGATCTGCTTCACCTTGTTCATGGGCCGCGAGATCCTTTTATCGAGGGCACCCTGCATTGTCCCCTGTAGATTCCTCGTTCTAGTGGTTTTCTCTGACGTGGATGTAGCCTTTTGCTATGTCTCGTTGTTGTATCCCTCCATCGCGTGCCAGTGTGCCGCCTAGTATGTCTAGGATGATTCCCTTGTCCGAACTCATACTAACAACGTAACAACATGTAGTTGGCTCTGTATATGTATTTGTATGTCTTTAATGACTATTGTTTTGTACATACTGCACCTTTGCCCATTGTTCAAGTTACATCATGAATGACTCCATACACTGCTCCACCCCTTGTTAAACTACTCCCTGATGTTTTTGGCAGGATGGCTGATGATCCTCCACCTCCACCTTATATTGCCGCAATGATGCAACAGTTTGAGCTGAATCATCAGTTTATGACTGGGGTAATGGCCCAGTTTCCAAACCAGAATGCTCATCAACAGCCTGCCCCAATAACACTGCAAGAATTCGTGCGCCTCAACCCGCCCATTTTCCCCAATTCCACCAATCCTATGGATGCTGATGATTGGCTTCGTGACATCCTGTTTGAGATGGAGTCAGCTAATGTTGCCCCTGCCAGTTACGTCACTGTTGCGACATTCCACTTGAAGGGTCCAGCTGCTCAATGGTGGGAAAGCCACAAGGGTATGTTTCCTGCAGAGACTGTAACCACTTGGAAAGAATTTCAGTCAGCCTTTCATGCACGATATATTCCTCAAGGTCTCATGGACCAGAAGAAGAATTCTCACAGGGCACAATTACTGTGGATGAATACCAGAGGAAATTCCTTGCATTGTCCCGCTATGCTGCGGATGACGTCTGCACTGACGCTCGCAAGTAGGAGAAATTCCATGAAGGGTTGCGTCCCGATATAAAGCTCGCACTTGTTGCTCATGATTGCACAGACTTTACGACGCTTGTCAGCCAAGCTTTCTAAACTAAAACTGGTCTGACCGAGTACCAGGAGTCGCTCAAGCATACTCGAGATGTTGGCCCATCCCTCGAGTCAGCCTGCTTAGAAATATCGAGTCTGGATCCCACACAATATTCATCATTAACCTGCTCCAACACCAAGGCCGTCTTATGTTGCACCTCGTCTGCCTCTGCCGCCGAGACAACTAACGATTCAGGGTGGACAGTCCAATGCTATGCCTCCTCCCCATAATGATGGCTTATGGCATAAGTGTGGACAGCCAGGACACCTTACCCTCGATTGTCACCAGGGTCAGTCTCAGGATGCACCATGCCCTCCTGTTGGTCGTAAGAAGAGTTGTCGAAACCGCCGATTTAGGAACCATAATATCATACCGGCTGCTATTGTACTTGGCCATGTCAATCATGTCGATGCTGAAAAGGCTCATAAGGAACCGACAATCATGATGGGTACCCTTCGCATTAATTCAGTGTGAGCTTCTGTTCTTTTTGATTCAGGAGCATCGCATGCTTTCGTGTCCCAAAAATTTGCTCGGCTGCATGGGTTAGATATGGAAAATTTTCCCACTCCTTTAGCGATTCAATCTCCGGGATCCAAGTGACAAACAACAATGTTATGCCCTCGCAACCAAATCGAGATTGGAGGTCTACTTTTTCCGGCTTCTCTCTTTGTACTCGAACCTTCCAACATAGAAGGAAATAGTACATCCGGGCATCAAACTTGCCATCCACACATATAGGAGTCCTACCCGAAGACGGGGGATAGTCTTCTGCTTTATCTTCACGGCCCATCAGTCCGACCCATATCGAATAGACCGGACACCTGAGGACCCCCTAATCCAAGACCCCCTCACTGGGTACCCTGGTTCCCAGAACGCGGACCGTAGCCCCGGGCCCCAAGGCGCGCTTGATACGTCCATTTTGCATCATGCTTTTATATCGATATTTATTGCATTATGGGTTGTTATTTCACATTATGTCACAATACTTATGGCTATTCTCTCTTATTTTACAAGGTTTACATAAGGAGGGAGAATGCCAGCAGCTACAATTCTGGGCTGGAAAAGGAGCAAATATTAGAGACCTATTCCGCACAACTCCAAAAGTCCTGAAACTCCACGGAACACCTTATAATAAATAATTAAAAATCCTTGCCAAAGATGAAGACCAGGGGGCCCACACCCATCTCATGAGGGTGCCCTCCCCCCCGAGTGCACGCCCCTGCCTCGTGGGCCCCCTGGTGGCTCTCCGATGACCATCTTCTCCTATATGAAGTCTTTCATCGAGAAAAAAAAAGAAGAAACCTTTCGGGACGAAACTCCGCCGCCACGAGGCGGAACCTTGGCGGATCCAATCTAGAGCTCCGGCAGAGCTGTTCTGCCGGGGAAACTTCCCTCCCGGAGGGGGAAATCATCGCCATCGTCATCACCAATGCTCCTCTCATCGGAAGAGGGCAATCTCCATCAACATCTTCATCAGCACCATCTCATCTCAAGATCCTAGTTCATCTCTTGTATCCGATTCTTGTCTTCAAGTCCGGGATTGGTGCTAGTAGGTTGCTAGTAGTGTTAATTACTCCTTGTAGTTGATGCTAGTTGGTTTAATTGGTGGAAGATCATATGTTCAGATCCTTTATGCATATTAATAACCCTCTGATTATGAACATGTTTATGCTTTGTGAGTAGTTACATTTGTTCCTGAGGACAAGGGAGAAGTCTTGCTATTAGTAGTCACGTGAATTTGGTATTCGTTCAATATTTTGATGAGATGTATGTTGTCTAGCCTCTAGTGGTGTTATGTGAACGTCGACTACATAACACTTCAGCATTATTTGGGCCTAGAGGAAGGCATTGGGAAGTAATAAGTAGATGATGGGTTGCTAGAGGGACAGAAGCTTAAACCCTAGTTTATGCGTTGCTTCGTAAGGGGCTGATTTGGATCCATATGTTTCATGCTATGGTTAGGTTTACCTTAATACTTTTGTTGTAGTTGCGGATTCTTGCAATAGAGGTTAATCACAAGTGGGATGCTTGTTCAAGTAAGAACATCACCCAAGCACCGGTCCACCCACATATCAAATTATCAAAGTACCGAACGCGAATCATATGAACGTGATGAAAATTAGCTTGACGATATTCCCATGTGTCCTCGGGAGCGTTTTTCCTTATATAAGAGTTTGTCCAGGCTTGTCCTTTGCTAAAAAAAGTATTGGGCCACCTTGCTGCACTTTATATACTTTTGTTACTTGTTGCCCGTTACAAATTATCTCATTACAAAACTATCTGTTACCACTTATTTCAGTACTTGCAGAGAATACCTTGCTGAAAACCGTTTATCATTTCCTTCTTCTCCTCGTTGGGTTCGACACTCTTACTTATCAAAGGACTACGATAGATCCCCTATACTTGTGGGTCATCAAGACTCTTTTCTGGCGCCGTTGCCGGGGAGTGAAGCGCCTTTGGTAGGTGGAATTTGGTAAGGAAAAATTTATATAGTATGCTGAAATTTACTGTCACTTGTTACTATGGAAAGTAATCCTCTGAGGAGCTTGTTCGGGGTATCTTCACCCCGACCAGTAGAGCAAAGAGTTGCTCCTCAACCCACTGAACCTATTGAAAATGAAATTCCTTATGAGTATCCTTCGAGTATAATAGAAAAACTGCTAGCTAATCCTTTTACAGGAGATGGAACAAAGCATCCTGATGAACACCTAATATATGTGGATGAAATTTGTGGATTATTTAAGCTTGCAGGTATTTCCGATGATGTTGCTAAGAAGAAGGTCTTCCCTTTATCTTTGAAGGGAGACGCATTGACATGGTATAGGCTATGTGATGATATGGGATCATGGAACTATAGAAGATTGAAATTGGAATTTCATCAAAAGTATTACCCTATGCATCTTGTTCATCGCGATCGCAATTATATATATAATTTTTGGCCTCGCGAAGGAGAAAGCATCGCTCAAGCTCGGGGGAGGCTTAAATCAATGTTATATTCATGCCCCAATCATGAGCTTCCAAGAGAAACTATTCTTCAAAAAAATTATGCTCGGCTTTGATAACAATCGCACCATGCTTGATACTTCTTGTGCTGGCTCTTTTATGATGAAGACTATTGAATTCAAATGGGATATTGGATAGAATTAAACACAACTCTGAATATTGGGACCTCGACAATGGTAAGGATTCAGGTATGACACCTAAGTTTGATTGTGTTAAATCTTTCATGGACACCGATGTTTTCCGTAAGTTTAGCACTAAATATGGACTTGATTCTGAGATAGTAGCTTCTTCATGTGAATATTTTTCTACTTATGTTGATCTCCCTAAGGAGAAGTGGTTTAAATATCATCCTCCCATAGAAGTAAAAGTAGCCGCACCTATTAAAGTTGAAGAAAAGACTATCACTTATAATGATCCTATTGTTCCTACTTCTTATGTTGAGAAACCACCTTTCCCTGTTAGGATAAAGGATCATGCTAAAGCTTCAACTGTGGTTCGTAAAAGCAATATTAAAACATATATACCTCCTGAGCAAGTTAAAGTTGAACCTAATATTGCTAATTGTTAAAGAGCTCTTGTTTGATAATATTGATGGGCATGTTATTCAGTTCTGCGGTGAAACTGCTAGAATTGCTAAACCTTGTGCTAAAGATAAACATAGACCTGTGGTAGGCATGCCTGTTATTTCTGTTAAAATAGGAGATCATTGTTATCATGGCTTATGTGATATGGGTGCTAGTGCTAGTGTTATACCTTATGACTTGTATAAAGAAATCAAGCATGAAATTGCACCTGCTGAGTTAGAAGATATTGATGTCACAATTAAACTTGCTAATAGAGATACTATTTCAGCAATGGTAATTGTTAGAGATGTTGAAGTCTTGTGCGGGAAAACTAAATATCCTGCTGATTTTCTTGTTCTTAGTTCTCCACAAGATAGCTTTTGTCCCATTATATTTGGTAGACCCTTCTTGAATACAGTTAATGCTAGGATAGACTGCGAAAAGAATGTTGTTACTATTGGCTTGGATGATATGACTCATGAGTTTAATTTCTCTAAATTTAGTAAACAACACCGTGCAGAAGAATTGCCTAGTAAGGATGAAATTATTGGTCTTGCTTCTATTGCCGTACCTCCTAATGATCCTTTAGAACAATATTTGCTAGACCATGAGAATGATATGTTTATGAATGAAAGAAGGGAAATAGATGAAGTATTCTTTAAACAAGAACCTATGCTAAAACACAATTTGCTTGTTGAAATCCTAGGGGATCCTCCTCCACCTAAGGGTGATCCCATGTTTGAGCTTAAACCGTTGCCTGATAATCTTAAATATGCTTATCTTGATGAAAAGAAGATATATCCTGTTATTATTAGTGCTAACCTTTCAGAGCATGAAGAAGAAAGATTATTTAAAACTCTGAAGAAGCACCGTGCTGCTATTGGATATACTCTTGATGATCTTAAGGGCATTAGTCCCACTCTATGTTAACATAAAATAAATTTGGAAGCAGATGCCAAACCAGTTCGTGATCCTCAACGACGTTTGAATCCTAAAATGAAAGAAGTGGTAAGAAAAGAAATACTAAAGCTTCTGGAGGCAGGTATAATTTATCCTGTTGCTGATAGTCAGTGGGTAAGTCCTGTTCATTGTGTCCCGAAGAAGGGAGGTATTACTGTTGTTCCTAATGATAAAGATGAATTGATTCCACAAAGAATTATTACCGGTTATAGGATGGTAATTGATTTCCGCAAATTAAATAAGGCTACTAAGAAAGATCATTACCCCTTACCTTTTATCGATTAAATGCTAGAAAGATTATGCAAGCATACACATTACTGCTTTCTAGATGGTTATTCTGGTTTCTCTCAAATACCTGTGTCGGCTAAAGATCAATCAAAGACTACTTTTACATGCCCTTTTGGTACTTTTGCTTATAGACGTATGCCTTTTGGTTTATGTAATGCACCTGCTACCTTTCAAAGATGCATGGTGGCTATATTCTCTGACTTTTGTGAAAAGATTTGTGAGGTTTTCATGGACGACTTTTCCGTCTATGGATCTTCTTTTGATGATTGCTTGAGCAATCTTGATCGAGTTTTGCAGAGATGTGAAGAAACTAATCTTGTCTTGAATTGGGAAAAGTGCCACTTTATGGTTAATGAAGGTATTGTCTTGGGGCATAAAGTTTCTGAAAGAGGTATTGAAGTTGATAAAGCCAAGGTTGATGCTATTGAAAAGATGCCATGTCCCAAGGACATCAAAGGTATAAGAAGTTTCCTTGGTCACGCCGGATTTAATAGGAGGTTCATCAAGGACTTCTCAAAAAATTCTCGGCCTCTGACTAATTTATTACAAAAAGATATACCATTTGTCTTTGATGATGATTGTGTAGAAGCATTTGAAATACTTAACAAATCATTAGTCTCTGCACCTATTGTTCAGCCACCTGATTGGAATTCACCCTTTGAAATTATGTGTGATGCTAGTGATTATGCTATAGGTGCTGTTCTAGGGCAAAGAGTTGATAAGAAACTAAATGTTATCCATTATGCTAGTAAGACTCTAGACAATGCTCAAAGAAATTATGCTACTACTGAAAAAGAACTTTTAGCAGTTGTATTTGCTTGTGATAAGTTCAGACCTTATATTGTTGATTCTAAAGTAACTATCCACACTGATCATGCTGCTATTAAATATCTTATGGAGAAGAAATATGCTAAACCTAGACTTATTAGATGGGTTCTCTTGCTACAAGAATTTGATTTGCATATTGTTCATAGAAAAGGAGCTGGAAACCCCGTTGCAGACAACTTATCTAGGTTAGAGAATGTTCTTGATGACCCACTACCTATTGATGATAGTTTTCCTGATGAACAATTAAATGTCATAAGTACTTCTTGTAGTACCCCTTGGTATGCTGATTATGCTAATTACATAGTTGCTAAATTTATACCACCTAGCTTCACATACCAACAAAAGAAAAAGTTCTTCTATGATTTGAGACATTACTTTTGGGATGACCCACATGTTTATAAAGGAGTAGATGGTGTTATTGGACGTTGTGTACCTGAGCATGAACAGGAACAGATCCTACGCAAGTGCCACTCCGAAACTTATGGAGGACACCACGCGGGAGAGAGAACTGCACATAAGGTATTGCAATCCGGTTTTTATTGGCCTACTCTCTTCAAAGATGCCCGTAAGTTTGTCCTATCTTGTGATGAATGTCAAAGAGTTGGTAATATTAGTAGACGTCAAGAAATGCCTATGAATTATTCACTTGTTATTGAACCGTTTGATGTTTGGGGCTTTGATTATATGGGACCTTTTCCTGCCTCTAATGGATATACACATATTTTAGTTGCTGTTGATTATGTTACTAAATGGGTAGAAGCTATTCCAACTAGTAGTGCTGATCATAACACTTCTATTAAAATGCTTAAAGAAGTTATTTTTCTGAGGTTTGGAGTCCCTAGATATTTAATGACTGATGGTGGTTCACATTTTATTCATGGTGCTTTCCGTAAAATGCTTGCTAAATATGACGTCAATCATAGAATTGCATCTCCGTATCACCCATAGTCTAGTGGTCAAGTGGAATTTAGTAATAGAGAACTCAAATTAATTTTGCAAAAGACTGTCAATAGGTCTAGAAAGAATTGGTCCAAGAAACTTGATGATGCATTATGGGCCTATAGAACTGCATATAAAAATCCTATGGGTATGTCTCCGTATAAAATGATATATGGAAAAGCATGTCACTTACCTCTCGAACTAGAACATAAGGCATATTGGGCTATTAAAGAGCTCAACTATGATTTCAAACTTGCCGGTGAAAAGAGGTTATTTGATATTAGCTCACTTGATGAATGGAGAACCCAAGCTTATGAAAATGCCAAGTTGTTTAAAGAAAAGGTTAAAAGATGGCATGACAAAAGGATACTAAAGCGTGAGTTTAATGTAGGTGATATGTATTGCTATACAACTCTCGTTTAAGATTTTTTGCAGGGAAACTTCTCTCTAAATGGGAAGGCCCCTATGTTATCGAGGAGGTCTATCGTTCCGGTGCCATAAAAATCAACAACTTCGAAGGCACAAATCCGAAGGTGGTAAACGGTCAAAGAATCAAACATTATATCTCAGGTAATCCCATAAATATTGAAACAAATATTATTGAAACCGTAACCCCGGAGGAATACATAAGGGACATTTCCAGAATGTTTCAGACTCCAAAAAGGAATAGGTATGTGGTACGGTAAGTACACCAACTCCAAAACAATTTTTAAGGCAAAATTTCTCCGTTTTGGAATATTTAGAAAAATAGAAAATTAAGTAGCAGTCCGGGAAGGACACGAGGGCCTCACGAGGGTGGAGGGCGCGCACCCCCTACCTCGTGAGCTCCTCGTGTGCCTTATGGACTCCGTTTTCTTGCACGATACATATTTTGGTCGGTAAAAATTCATTCTATAATCTCCCGGGGGTTTTGACTCCTGTATCACGCAAAAATCCCCTGTTTTTGTTTGAGCTGTTTTTCTGACAGATCTAGATTATCATGACGTCCCCAAGTGCTTCCAAGGACAAGTTCTTCAGGAAGGTCATCAACCCTTACCTCATGGAGGTGCTGCGACACCCTCAAACCATCGAGATGCGTGATGGGTTGCTGCACATCCGCGATGCCGAGGGACCCAAGGGAATCGGAAGCGTGGAGACGAGGCTCAAAGCAATGGAGCAACAAGTTTTCAAGTGCCAGGAGATGGTGGAGCGTGGAATCAATGCTAGCCACCTGATGCTCGCTGAGTTCACTAACAACTACAAGCCAGATGCCAAGAACACCGAGGAGGCCATCTTCAAGCTACATGAGAAGATTGAGCACCTCCAAGCCCAAATCTATGACCTGCAAAACCAAAAATGTGAGTATGAATATAGATTCAAAAGAATGAGTTTGGCTGCAGATTCGAGGATTCCGGAGACTCGATCATCTTTCTATGATGGTGAACCTATGCCTTGGAAGATGCATGACAAGCACGCTTCATCAACAACACCTCCACCGTCTCCTCCAACAAAGAAGAATTGAGTATCTGGGTATGGGCACTCCACTTGGCAACTGCCAAGCTTGGGGGAGTGCCCCGGTATCGTATCACCGTCACTTCTATCTTTACCGTTTTCCTTAGTTCGATCTTATTAGTAGTATTTTGATCTAGTAGAATAAAGTTTGTGGCATGATCTAGTTGTGAGTTTTGCTTTATTATCCTTCTATGTAATCAAGTCCATGAGCTATATAATAAAGATTAGTATTGAGTCAAGGGCTTGATTGTTTTGCCATGATCCTAAGTGAATAAAAGAAAAGAGAAAGAAACAAAGAGATCATATGGATCTCATGGAGAGTAATGAGCTCACATAGAAAAAGTATGATGAATAAAAGTTGTTGAGAGTTGACAAGCATAGTTTTGGTCATCATTGCAATTAATAGGAAGTAATAAAGAAAGAGAGGTCTTCACATATAGATATACTATCTTGGACATCTTTTATGATTGTGAGCACTCATTAAAATATGACATGCTAAAGAGTTGACATTGGACAAGGAAGACAATGTAATGGGTGATGTTTTCTTACATCTGAGATAAATTATATTGTCTTGGATCTTCCAACATGTTGAGCTTGCCTTTCCCCCTCATGCTAGCCAAATTCATTGCACCAAGTAGAGATACTACTTGTGCTTCCAAATACCCTTAAACCAGTTTTGCCATGAGAGTCCACCATATCTACCTATGGATTGAATAAGATCCTTCAAGTAAGTTGTCATCGGTGCAAATCAATAAAAATTGCTCTCTAAATATGTATGATTGATTGGTGTGGGAGAAATAATCTTTATACGATCTTGTGATGTGGAAGTAATAAAAGCGACAGACTGCATAATAAAGGTTCATATCACAAGGGGCAATATAAAGTGACGTTCTTTCGCATTAAGATTTTGTGCATCCAACCATAAAAGCGCATGGCAACCTCTGCTTCCCTCTGCGAAGGGCCTATCTTTTATCATTATCTTCTACCTTATGCAAGAGTCATGGTGATTTTCACCCTTCCTTTTTACACTTTATCCTTTGGCAAGCACAGTATGTTGGAAAGATCCTGGTATATATGGCTAATTGGATGTGAGTTTTCATGAACTATTACTGTTGACATTACCCTTGAGGTAAAACGTTGGGAGGCAAGACTATAAGCCCCTATCTTTCTCTATGTCTGATTAAAACTCCATACCCATAAGTATTGCGCGAGTGTCAGCAATTGTGAAAGATTATATGATAGTTGAGTATGTGGACTTGTTGAAAAGCTCTTATACATTGACTCTTTCCTATGTTATGATAAATTGCAATTGCTTTAATGACCGAGATTGTAGTTTGTTAGTTTTCAATGAAGTTTACGATTCATACTTGATATTGTGATTGAATTATTACTCTAGCATTAGAGATCATATGACAAAAATTATATAAGTTGCTGTTATAAGAATGATCATGATGCCCTCATGTCCGTATTTTATTTTTATCGACACCTTCATCTCTAAACATATGGACATATCTTTCGATTTCGGCTTTTCGCTTGAGGACAAGCGAGGTCTAAGCTTGGGGGAGTTGATACGTCCATTTTGCATCATGCTTTTATATCGATATTTATTGCATTATGGGCTGTTATTTCACATTATGTCACAATACTTATGGCTATTCTCTCTTATTTTTTACAAGGTTTACATAAGGAGGGAGAATGCTGGCAGCTGGAATTCTAGGCCAGAAAAGGAGCAAATATTAGATACCTATTCTGCACAACTCCAAAAGTCCTGAAACTCCACGGAACACCTTATAATAAACAATGAAAAATCCTCGCCAAAGATGAAGACCAAGGGGCCCACATCCTTCCCACGAGGGTGGGGGGCGCACCCCCCCTAGGGCGGGCCCCCCTGCCTCGTGGGCCCCCTGGTGGCTCTCCGATGACCATCTTCTCCTATATGAAGTCTTTCGTCGAGAAAAAAATAAGAAGCAACCTTTGGGGACGAAACTCCGCCGCCACGAGGCAGAACCTTGGAGGATCCAATCTAGAGCCCCGGCAGAGCTGTTCTGCCGGGGAAACTTCCCTCCCGGAGGGGAATATCATCGCCATCGTCATCACCAACGCTCCTCTCATCGGGAGAGGGCAATCTCCATCAACATCTTCATCAGCACCATCTCATCTCAAAACCCTAGTTCATATCTTGTATCCAATTCTTGTCTTCAAGTCCGGGATTGGTGCTAGTAGGTTGCTAGTAGTGTTAATTACTCCTTGTAGTTGATGCGAGTTGGTTTAATTGGTGGAAGATCATATGTTCAGATCCTTTATGGATATTAATACCCCTCTGGTTATGAACATGTTTATGCTTTGTGAGTAGTTACGTTTGTTCCTGAGGACAAGGGAGAAGTCTTGCTATTAGTAGTCATGTGAATTTGGTATTCGTTCGATATTTTGATGAGATGTATGTTGTCTAGCCTCTAGTGGTGTTATGTGAACATCGACTACATAACACTTCACCATTATTTGGGCCTAGAGGAAGGCATTGGGAAGTAATAAGTAGATGATGGGTTGCTAGAGTGACAGAAGCTTAAACCCTAGTTTATGCGTTGCTTCGTAAGGGGCTGATTTGGATCCATATGTTTCATGCTATGGTTAGGTTTACCTTAATACTTTTGTTGTAGTTGCGGATGCTTGCAATAGAGGTTAATCATAAGTGGGATGCTTGTTCAAGTAAGAACAACACCCAAGCACCGGTCCACCCACATAACAAATTATCAAAGTACCGAACGCGAATCATATGAACGTGATGAAAACTAGCTTGACGATATTCCCATGTGTCCTCGGGAGCGCTTTTCCTTATATAAGAGTTTGTCCAGGCTTGTCCTTTGCTACAAAAAGGATTGGGCCACCTTGCTGCACTTTATTTACTTTTGTTAATTGTTGCTCGTTACAAATTATCTCATTACAAAACTATCTGTTACCACTTATTTCAGTACTTGCAGAGAATACCTTGCTGAAAACCGTTTATCATTTCCTTCTGCTCCTCGTTGGGTTTGACACTCTTACTTATCGAAAGGACTATGATAGATCCCCTATACTTGTGGGTCATCAGCGCTCGGGCTTGGCTTCGAGGAGAAGCAAAGAGGCAAGGTTGAAGTGCCGCGGGCCCCAATCACTTGCGGACTGAGTCGACATGTGGCGCTTGATGGGACGTGGGCGTCTCCACTTCCCCACGCTGCCCTGGCAACTACCCGACTTGGCGATTGCCTGTTGCATGCGGAAAAACCATCATTACTTGGAATTGTGGGAGGCCGGCGGTTGGCCTCCCTCCGGCTATAAATGGGACAAAGGGGCAGAGCCCCCTGCTCATCTCCGTCTTCTTGCTGCTTGCTCCTCCTTCTTCGTCTTTGCCCCGCCGTCTTGTCGGAGCGCCCATGGCGCCAGCGAGGAAGTTTTCCACCGTGGAAATGGGGAAGGCCCCCAAGGAGGGGCCAGGCTCGCCGCCGCCCAAGAGAGGTCGTGGACTCCCTCGCAAGTACGCCGTGACTCCGGCGGTGGCCCCTCGAGGGCGCGAGCGCACTCCTTCGAAGGACGGCGTCGCTTCAGGCAGCCGCGGCGATGCTTTCTCTCATGGTGGGAGCTGCCATGGACGAGGCAACCACAGCGACGGGGGCAAGTGCATGGCGATTGCCCGGCCACCATGACCGCGCCCCCACTCGGCCGACGCATCCCCGGAGTTTGTCATGTGGTCGGAGAGGCCCGCGGGCATCTGGTTCTAGCTTCCACGCTTCTTCGCGGAAGCGTTGCCGGCCGGGGGTCCCAGCAGCCTCTGGCTGCAGGCCGATAACTGCTGCAACAAGACCTCACGGGTGGAGGTCAAGGTCACCGCCGCTGGCAATGTGTTCCTGAACTGCGGGTGGCAGCCGTTCGCTCACACACGGGGCTTGCACCCTCCACTTCAGGTATGACAGCGTCGTGACCCTCTATGTCAGGGTGTTAGGGGAAGACGGCCAGCGCTCGGAGTGCTGCCCGGAAAGCGGCAACGACGATGATGATGGTGACGACGACGACGGCCACAGGGGTTGCGCCATCGCTGGTGGTGAGCTTGCCCTTAGTGACGGTCGTGCCACCTCTAGCAACGGCGGCTCCTCCTCTAGGGAGAGCATCAACGGCGGCGACTACGACGAGCCACCGTGTCGCTAGGCTTGGACTGAGGAGGGTGATGAGTCGCGTTGCTGCCATGCCCCGATGAAGCAGGAGGAGTGTCGGTGTCAAAACCGGCGGATCTCGGGTAGGGGGTCCCGAGCTGTGCGTCTAGGCCGGATTGTAACAGGAGGCAGGGGACAAAATGTTTTACCCAGGTTCGGGCCCTCTTGATGGAGGTAAAACCCTACGACCCGCTTGATTAATATTGATGATATGGGTAGTACAAGAGTAGATCTACCACGAGATCGGAGAGGCTAAACCCTAGAAGCTAGCCTATGGTATGATTGTTCGTTGTCCTACGGACTAAAACCCTTCGGTTTATATAGACACCGGAGGGGCTAGGGTTACACAAGGTCGGTTACAAAGGAGAAGATATACATATCCGTATTGCCCAGCTTGCCTTCCATGCCAAGTAGAGTCCCACCGGACACGAGATGAAGTCTTCAATCTTGTATCTTCATAGTCTAACAGTCCGGCCAAAGGATATAGTCCGGCTGTCCGGAGACCCCCTAATCTAGGACTCCCTCAGTAGCCCTAGAACCAGGCTTCAATGACGACGAGTCCGGCGCGCAGTATTGTCTTCGGCATTGCAAGGCGGGTTCTTCTCCAATTTCCAAGTGTTTGTAAGTAGTATCTGGCCCCATAAATGTTGATCCTCTTGGCTTCTGTGCCCAATAAGGGCTATCTCTCATACGTCGAATGAATACGAGGCGCCAAGGCATTTTTACATTTGCCCCCCTAACCAGGTAAATAAATTGTCTATTAAAGGGATTGGGATTCTTAGATCCGACCCACACCATCCTCCCCTCAGCGAGAATCCATCAGAGCATGTTCCGGAAAGATCCATTCCAGCATGGCCGACCCCCGCAGCTCCCCTCCCGCCCCCGTAGCCCTAAGCTTGGTGATTGGGAGAGGTGTTCAGTCCCACAGAGTCGATTGGTCGAACTGCAGACCAAGGGATTTCTCCCTCCGGCGCATATGGCGCCCGTTCGAGCCGGGCTTGCCACCTACAATGGCGGGGAGCAAGCGGAGAACTTTCCCTGTCCCCCCATGGGGGAACGGGTTTGCCTTGTTCCTTACTTACTAAGGGGACTCGGATTTCCAATTCATCCGTTCCTCCGTGGGCTCCTGGAGTTCTACGGCCTCCAATTACACAATCTCGCCCCTGCCTCCATTCTACACATCGCCGGCTACGTTGCTCTCTGCGAGTTGTTCCTGGGCTGCGAGGCTCACTTCGAGCTGTGGAAAAGGCTATTTTGCCTCGTCCCTCGCACATAGAGGGAATCACTTTATCAAGTGGGCAGAGCCGAAGTATGGCGCATCGCCGAAACCGGATACCTATCCGGTACCCCGAAGAAGCCGTCCGAAGACTGGCCTTCAGAATGGTTTTATATGGAGGACGTTCCCCTTCCGGACCCTGTTCGGCGGGGTCTTCCTGAGTTCAACAATGCTCCTCTGAAGAAGCGCCGAAGTTGGCGCCCATGGAGCCCCCAGGTGGAAGACGAGAGAGAAGTCCTCTATCTGATGAACCAGATTAAGGCACTGGCTCAGTCAGGATTGACAATAACAGAAGTTATGTCGATTTGCATAATGCAGGGAGTGCAACCACTTCAATACCGTGGGCACCCCTTGTGGTGTTTCAATGGGGCAGATGACGCCACCCGCTACGGGTGTAAGGGTCCGGGCGATGCTGCTGCATTAGCAAAAATTCTGTCCGAATTGTTCAAGGGAGAGGAGGAGGAGTTCACCCGCATCAAGCCACGGGATGGATTCTCCATGTACAATCCTCCAAGCTGGGTAAGCTATATCCCCCTACTTCCATTTTCCCGCATCTTTCGTTGTAAATATTCACCTTGCCAATTTGCGGCAGGAACTGCGAAAGGCCATAAAGGAGGTCAACAACCCTTCTCCACAACCGGAGGACCCTGACTGGGCCTCGACTCTGGACTTGAAGAAGATCGGGTTATCTCCGTGGAGCTGATAGACCGGCAGTTCTACCAGTTAAGCTGTGACGATGCCATGGTGGCCATTACGGCCGACTATCTCGGACTGCTCCCTGCATCGCACGTAAGAAAAACCAAAAAGCCCCAACTCAAAAAAGTAGGATCCCCTTTTAGACACTTCACCCACCATATTCACATGACATTTTTTTATAGGGAAGGCATTCGAGACGCCATGCTGAACCCACAACAATGCGCCAACAGGAGGCACCGAGGCCGGGTAGGCCAAAAAGGAAGGCGATCAGGACGGAGATGCCGGCGCAAAGGTATAACAAACCCCGCTCCGTGGTTGTCGTCTTTCTTGAAATGTAATGACGCCCATGTTTCTTTAACAGAAAAAACGCTCGCCGGAATATGTCCATCGATGTTGCCGATCACGCTTCCACCAGTCGGGCGCCAGGACCGGACATGGAGGCAGAAGCCAATATGGGGCAGGCGCCGGATAATCCCCCTACAGAGGATGCAGATAGGTTATCCGCTACAAACTCATAAGTGGAAAGCGCCATGAATCATAGGCGCCGCCGGGCCATACTCCGTGATGCTTGTTTCTCACCAGAGGTGTTTGATGCCTTCAATTCTGGAGAGGCGTACCTCCGTGCCGCTCAAGATGGTCTAGCCAGAGCCACGGATCAGTATGTAAAGGATGTACGGGTGAGTGAATCTGACGATTTATATGTATCAGTAGCCCCTGAGACTTGAAACAGTTAGCAGAACTGATTTAAGGATCATCTTTATTGTGCAGGTTCTTACAGAGAAGAATACTAGGCTGTCCCAAGAGCTAGAGGAATGCAAGACCCAACTGCGGGCCGCTGTTGCCGCATTGCAGGAACAGAAAAAGCCTCCCTGCTGGTAACATTTTAAAGAATGATGGTTACCATATAGTGCGCGGCGTGGCTGCAGATCTAACAATAGATTTTATAGATGAATCCGGAGAAAATCCAGGGGACCAACATGTTATGCGGCAGCTAGAGGCTGGCAAACGCGTGCTGACTGAGGTTAGGCGGGAGAAAAACAATCTCCAAGACACCAATATAAAGCTGAACGTGGAACTAAAAGACGTTCGGGGCCAACTTGCAGACTCCGAGAAGGAGAATAAGAGGCTTCGGCGCGGCATTTTCAGTAAGTGCTTGAACGAATCCTTTTAAAGGTATTCGACGAAGAAGCCGACTAACAACGTTATGTCTGTAGGTATGCTGACGGGTCGTCCCGCGGAGGAAATGCCCGGGTCTGCGAGTGATGTTCTGTCTGAGCTGTCACATCTGCACGAACAAGTTCGTCAGGTGATGCAAGGTGTTGCCCAGGCTTTGTGGCCATCTGTCTCCTTGCCAGAGGGCGTTGCAGAGCTTACGGAGAAGCTCAAGGGAGCACGGCGGCGCCTCCGATTATGGAAGATATCGGCCTGCCGACAGGGTGCCAGAGAGGCCTGGGCCATGGTGAAGACTCGGTATACCAAGGCAGACCCAAATCACATGGCCGAGGTCGGACCTGTGGGGCCTGACGGAAAAGAGATCCCCATTAGCTTAGTTTATGGGCAAGTAGAATTAGCCGCAAAGTATTCCCAACAGGATTGTAAGCTAGACCACCTATTGGATGGTACAGAAGAGGATTTTAGTCAGTCTGCATGACTATGTAATTAAAGTGACATGTATAATGCCTTCTAGCCGGATTGTAGATCATTTGTCGTTGCGGACCTTTTCGATTCAACCTCCGGGCCCGATAGTCCGGAGTGAATCCGAATACCCGCTCAGTTATATAAGAACTGGGGTATGCATGGAGACCAGGCGTAGGGGTCATTAGTGCTTTATCAGACAAGTGCCCAACTAGTTATGTTATATTACATGGGTAGTAAGAAACATCTTCCAGGGAGAATAGTTCCATTAAGGGTTCCTTTCCCTGGGTAAGCATGCCCTAAAGTGCATGTCCGGACTGCGATAAGAAATGCAGAAAAAACATCTGGGGGCAGATATGGATAATAAATAAAAGTCATCTTTTGTTCACCGAGCGAATATTCCCTTAAGAACACTAGCTTTCGGCTTCATCCAGTCTGAGGTACACATCCGGCTGACCCGGCAGTAACAATCGCAGAGGTGCTCCCCTTATGCCCTAGCCGAATTAACGGGAACGTAGGGCATAAATAAAAGAGCAAGGCAACCCAGCTTGGCCAAAACTTAAGTAACAGAAGTGTTGGGCGTGAGGCCCAGGTAAAAAGGTACATGTGTTTGGCGTGAGGCCCAGGTAAATAATTTAAGCTTCTGTGAAAGAAGCCCCCAGGTATGGATAGTGCGGCTAGCGCATCTGTAATGTACAAGTGAGGCACAAGGTGACCCTTGAAGGCCTAGTGAAATGATAAGAGAAAGAAAGAAAGGGAAACAAGACAAATGATGCATATGCAGAAAATGGACAAAGGGAGGTGACTAACATAGAGTCCGGTGCTAGGCGTAGAATCTTCGGAGCCTGGCCGCGTTCCATGGGTTCGGCTCGAGTCGACTAGTCGATGCATCCCGCAGTCGGTACGCTCCACTGGTCAGAACTTGGTCAATAACGAAGGGACCTTCCCATTTGGGCTCGAGCTTATTCCTTTTCTTATCCGGCAGGCGTAGAACTAGTTCGCCAATGTTATAAGTTTTGGCCCGTACTTCTCTGCTTTGGTATCTGCGAGCCTGTTGCTGGTAAAATGCAGAATGGGCTTTGGCTAGGTCGCGCTCCTCCTCCAAGGTGTCCAGATTGTCCTGCCGATCGAGCTCGGCTTCTCTTTCTTCATACATGTGCACTCGAGGTGAGTCATGAATGATGTCACAGGGCAAGACTGCCTCTGCGCCATACACCATAAAAACGGTGTATATCCGGTACTACGACTCGGCGTGGTCCGCAGCCCCCAGAGTATGGAGTCGAGCTCCTCTACCTAGTGCGTGTCAGACTCCGTTAAGGAACGTACTAATCTGGGTTTAATGCCGCTCATTATAAGACCGTTTGCTCGCTCGACTTGACCGTTGGTTTGTGGGTGATAGACTGAAGCATAATCGAGCTTGATGCCCATTTTGCTGCACCAGAGTTTTACCTCGTCGGCCATGAAGTTCATGCCGTTATCAGTGATGATGCTGTGGGGGACGCCGTAATGGTGTACAACCCCGGATATGAAATCTATCACCGGTCCGGATTCGACTGTTTTAACCGGTTTGGCCTCTATCCATTTGGTGAATTTATCTACCATGACCAATAAGTATTTTTTTTCTTGTGGGTTCCCCCTTTGAGGGGTCCAACCATGTCAAGCCCCCAGACTGCAAAGGGCCATGTAATGGGGATTGTTTGGAGGGCGGTGGGTGGCATGTGGCTTTGGTTTGCAAAGAGCTGGCAACCGGCGCAACGTTGGACCAAGTCCTGTGCATCTGCCCAGGCCGTTGGCCAATAGAATCCTGTACTGAAGGCCTTGCTTACAAGAGCCCGGGCTGCGGTGTGATGGCCGCCAAGTCCGGCGTGAATTTCTGCCAAAAGATTCCGCCCTTCCTCTTCGGAGATGCACCTTTGAAGGACTCCGGTAGTGCTTTTCTTGTACAATTCTCCCTCATGGACTCTGTAGGCCTTGGATCGCCGCACTATGCAGCGTGCCTCATTTTGGTCCTCCGGAAGTTCTTGTCTGGTTAGGTAGGCCAGGAATGGTTCTGTCCACGGGGCAATAATGGCATTATTTCGTGGGATGAAGGTGTTATTTCGGTGGCGGAGCCTCCAATTGTGTCAGAGAGTTCGGTATCGGGTATTTTGGCCGGGTCCGGACTGTTGTTACCGGTGTCCCCTTCCCATGGTACGGATGGCTTGAAGAGCCTTTCCAGAAATATGTTGGGGGGGGGGACCGCGTCGCGTTTTGCACCGATGCGGGCGAGGATATCCGCTGCCTGATTGTTTTCCCGAGCCACATGGTGAAATTCGAGTCCCTTGAACCGAGCTGACATTTTTAGGACGACATTTCGATAAGATGCCATTTTCTGATCCTTGGCGTCAAAATCTCCGTTTATTTGGGATATTGCGAGGTTTGAATCCCCACGCACCTCCAGGCGTTGAATGCCCATGGAGATTGCCATCCGAAGACCATGCAACAGAGCTTCGTATTCGGCTGCATTGTTGGAATCTGTATACAATATTTGCATTATGTACCGAATGGTATCTCCGGTTGGGGACGTCAGGACGACGCCAACCCCTAGACCGTCCAGCATTTTAGAACCATCAAAGTGCATGATCCAATTGAAGTATGCGCCATACTCTTTAGGGAGTTCGGCCTCCGTCCATTCGACGACAAAGTCGGCCAGTACTTGCGATTTAATGGCTCGGCGAGGTTTGTATGTTATGTCGAATGGGAGGAGCTCAATTGTCCATTTGGCAATCCGGCCCGTAGCATCGCGGTTGTTGATAATATCATTAAGTGGCACTTCCGAGGCTACTGTAATCGAACACTCTTGAAAGTAGTGTCGCAGTTTCCGCGATGCCATGAATACCGCATATGCTATTTTTTGGTAATGCGGGTACCGTGATTTGCATGGAGTGAGGACGGTGGATACATAGTATACCGGCTTCTGAAGAGGGAATTTGTGTCTGTCCGCTTCCCGTTCGACAACGAGCACCGCGCTTACAACTTGATGAGTTGCCGCGATGTACAACATCATTGGTTCACCGGTGTTTGGTGCGGCCAGGATTGGGTTGGTTGCCAGAATGGCCTTTATTTCTTCCAATCCGGCTATGGCCGCGTCTGTCCACTCGAAGTGTTCGGTGCACCGAAGGAGGCGATAAAGGGGTAAAGCCTTTTCTCCTAAGCGGGAGATAAAGTGGCTTAGAGCCGCCATGCATCCTGTTAGCTTCTGGATTTGTTTGAGGTCTGTTGGGGTAGCCAACTGTGACAACGCTCAGATTTTGGCCGGATTAGCTTCTATACCTCTACTGGAGATAACGAATCCCAGGAGCTTTCCGCCTGGTATGCCGAAAACGCATTTTTCCGGATTGAGCTTGATGTCATATGTTCGGAGTTTGTCGAATGTGAGCCTCAAGTCATCTATCAAAGAGTCGACGTGTTTGGTTTTGACTACCACATCGTCTACGTATGCCTCTACTGTTTTGCCGATTTGTTTCTCCAGACATGTCTGAATCATGCGCTGATATGTTGCGCCGGCGTTTTTGAGCCCAAAAGGCATTGTGTTAAAACAAAAGGGACCGTATGGTGTGATGAATGCCGTTGCGGCTTGGTCGGACTCCGCCATCTTGATTTGGTGGTAACCGGAGTATGCGTCGAGGAAACACAATGACTCGTGTCCTGCAGTAGCATCAATAATTTGATCGATGCGTGGGAGGGGGAAGGGATCCTTTGGGCAAGCTTTATTGAGGTCTTTGAAGTCGACACAAAGGCGCCAGGATTTGTCCTTCTTTGGTACCATCACCAGGTTTGCTAGCCAGTCCGAGTGTTTTATTTCTTTGATAAATCCGGCCTCCAATAACTTGGCTAGTTCCTCTCCCATGGCCTGTCTCTTAGGTTCGGAGAAATGCCGAAGAGCTTGCTTGACCGGCTTGAATCCCTTTAGGATATTGAGGCTATGCTCGGCCAGCCTGCGAGGGATTCCTGGCATGTCTGAGGGATGCCGGGCGAATATGTCCCAGTTCTCGCGCAGGAACTCTCGTAGTGCGGCGTCCACAGCGGGGCTTAGCTATGCCCCGATGGAGGCTGTTTTTGTAGGGTCCGTTGGGTGGACTTGGAATTTGACTATTTCGTCCGCTGGTTTAAAACAGGTGGACTTGGATCTCTTGTCGAGTATCACGTCGTCCCTGTCCACTGTGGATCGTAGCGTACTTAATTCCTCGGCCGAGAGGGCTTCGGATAATGCCTCGAGGGCCAATGCGGCTGTTTTGTTTTCAGCACGGAGTGCTATGTCCGGATCGCTGGCGAGAGTGATGATTCCGTTGGGCCCGGGCATTTTGAGCTTCATGTACCCGTAATGGGGTACGACTTGGAAGACTGTGAATGCCTCCCGTCCTAAAAGAGCATGATAACCACTGCTGAACAGGGCCACTTGGAATGTAATTTCTTCAGACCTATAATTATCCCGCGTGCCGAATACCACATATAGTGTGATTTTCCTAGCACAGCGTGCTTCCTGACTGGGGATAATTCCTCTAAAGGTTGTGCTGCTTCGCTCAATGTGGTTCCAGTCTATTTCCATCTTTTGAAGAGTTTCCTCATAGATGAGGTTTAGTCCGCTGCCGCCGTCCATGAGTACTTTGGTGAGTCGAAAGTCGTCCACGATTGGACTGAGGACCAGTGCGGCTGGTGCTCGGGCTGTTTGGAATTTGGGTTCATCACTTGCATTGAAGGTAATAGCCGTGTCACTCCATGGATTTGTTGCTGCTATGTGGCAGATTTCGGTCATGCTGCGGAGTGTTCTCTTGCGCCTATTATTTGACGCAAAGGTCTCGAACACTGTTAACACCGTATTGTTGTCCACGGGATGGTGCTCTGTGGTATTTGGGAGAAGTAGATCCTCACCACTTTTGGCCACCTGCCGGAGTATCCAACTTGCTCTAAGGCTGTGTGTTGGTATTGTATCCGTTGTACCATGAATTTTGCAGGGTCCGTTGAGCCATCCCTCCAGTACGGTTCTTTGCCTCGTAGAGGGTTTTTGCTTTTTGGTAGTTAACCCGGGTGTATTGTGATAATGCACCCTTTTATTTCGGACTGGGTTTGTATTAATGGCCGGATTATCCCAAAAGTTTACTTCGGTTTTCTAGGCACTTTCCATCACACAGTATTTTCGTACTATGGACGCCAAGTTAGCGAAGCGTGTTATCTCACGGTGACTTATGGCGTTAAGGATTCCCTTGTCCATGCAATTATTGCAGAAAAATAGGATTGTGTCTTCCTCACGACAGTCCGTAACCTTGTTCATCGCAAGGAGGAATCTGGCCCAATAGTGATGTACTGTTTCCTGGGGCTCTTGCCTGATGTGGGAAAGATCGCTTATGTTTGGGTGGGTGGGTGGAATTGGATCCGAACCCTCACCTGATCTGGGATCCAGGGGCCGAGAAATTTCCAATTTTGAAAGTTCCAATTCCGGGGTGTGACCCGATAATCCTGGCCCGCTGCCTGACTCTAAGTTCAGGGATTGGATGTTGTCCTCCCGCGAACGGGCATCCGTCTCGGAGAGCTCGGGAATCCGGACATATTTGGTCCTCAGGATAGAGTAAAGGTCGCCGCATTGTTCCTCCACCACTGCAATATGATGGGTGACCTGGGGAGAGTTGATCTCTCTCAGATCAGGTTTAGGCCCAATCTGATCGTAGTCTATAGCGACTCCCAGGGCGATGATGCAATCCAAGAGCTCGTTTAGGGAAGAAAGCTCCATTGGACCTAACTGCTCGGCGAGTTCTGAGTTGACATGAAGATTGCTTTTGATGACCCGAGAAGTCATCGTCGGCGCAACGGCCGAACAGGCGGTCATAAGAAAACCACCTAGCCGGAGAGTTTGGCCGACAGCCAAAGCTCCCTTAGCAATAGTGCCATCTTTAAAGACGGGATGAGGCATCCTTCCTGATGACGACGACACAACAGAACTCTCAATGAAAGCACCAATGTTGGTGTCAAAACCGGCGGATCTCGGGTAAGGGGTCCCGAGCTGTGTGTCTAGGCCGGATGGTAATAGGAGGCAGGGGACACAATGTTTTACCCAGGTTCGGGCCCTCTTGATGGACGTAAAACCCTACGCCCTGCTTGATTAATATTGATGACATGGGTAGTATAAGAGTAGATCTACCACGAGATCAGAGAGGCTAAACCCTAGAAGCTAGCCTATGGTATGATTGTCTATTGTCCTACGGACTAAAACCCTCCAGTTTATATAGACACCGGAGGGGCTAGGGTTACACAAGGTCGGTTACAAAGGAGGAGATATACATATCCGTATTGCCCAGCTTGCCTTCCACGCCAAGTAGAGTCCCACTCGGACACGAGACGAAGTCTTCAATCTTGTATCTTCATAGTCTAACAGTCCGGCCAAAGATATAGTCCGGTTGTCCGGAGACCTCCTAATCCAGGACTCCCTCAAGGAGGACTCTGACTGAGCTCGAGGGCTGATGGAGCCGGGCCTTGAGAACCGTTGTAGTCGTGCAACTTGCTTTTGTTTCTTTCTTTCCCATGTATTGAAAAAAGGTAGAAGGCCTTGTCGGGGCATGTAATGAACTATGGCGCTTGTGCCATTATGTTATCATTTCATGTTGCATTGTGATACCCACGTTGCCGCTGATTGTGGTTGGGGTGGCTTAGCTTGATATTCTTGTGGTGCACTCCCCTGCCGTGAGAGCGTGCCTTGCGGCGTGGAGACTCAGAAGTCACCGAGCCTCAGGAGGCACCCTACAGCTGTAGGATTAGGAGACCTCCATAGGCGTCGTGCCCATGAGCTCGTTTGAGAGTGTTGCGCGAGGACGAAAATGCCAAAAGGTCAGGGTACTGAGGCTTTGGTGGGGTGTGTTCATGGGCGGGCCGAGCGCACACACTGGCCCAGCCCCCATGCGCGGGACACGCGAGGAGGAGCGATGGGCAACTGCCACTCCCCCTGAGGCAAGACCTGGAAGAGCGAACGATGCAAGGAGAAGAAATTTCCCAACCCTCAAAAGGAGACGCGAAAAACTTCCAATTCAGTTCAAGAAGTTGCAAACCAGCTACAAAAAGCAAGCAAAAGAATAGCCGCGCTTGGTACCTATACTACTCTTCTTGTCTTCCCACCTGCCCGGAGCATGGGGCCTCCACTAGGACATGGGTGGGAGCTCCCGTGAGGCCCAGGGACGGGCTCAGGAGACTCCGGGGAGTGTACAACCCCAACTCATTATTACGTGAGAGTGTCACGAGCGGAGACCTTCATAATAACGGATAGAACTTCCGGAGATAGTGCTACTTCTTGAGCTTGCGTTCGTTTTTCCCTTGAAGAGGAAAGGGTGATGCAGCAAAGTAGAGTAAGTATTTCCCTCAGTTTGGGAACCAAGGTATCAATCCAGTAGGAGACAACGAACAAGTCACAGAATACCTGCACAAACAATCAACAACTTGCACCCAACATGATAAAGGGGTTGTCAATCCCTTCATGGTTACTTGCAAAAGTGAGATCTGATAGAGATAGATAAATGGTAAATAAAATATTTTTGTTATTTTTGGTTTATAGAATGGAAAGTAAAAGATTGCAAAGGAAGTAAATCGAAAACTGAAATTGTGGATCGAAAACTTATATAATGGAAAATAGACCCCGGGGCCATAGGTTTCACTAGAGACTTCTCTCAAGATAGAAAATATAATGGTGGGTGAACAAATTACTGTCGAGCAATTGATAGAAAAGTGCAAAGTTATGATGATATCTAAGGCAATGATCATGAATATAGGCATCACATCCGTGTCAAGTAGACCGACTCCTGCCTGCGTCTACTAATATTACTCCACACTGATACGTCTACGTCGTATCTACTTTTCCAAACACTTTTGCCCTTGTTTTGGACTCTAACTTGCATGATTTTAATGGAACTAACCCGGACTGACGCTGTTTTCAGCAGAATTGCCATGGTGTTATTTATGTACAGAAACAAAAGTTCTCGGAATGACCTGAAACTTCACAGAACATCTTTTCAGAATTAATAAAAAATCCTTGCAAAAGATGAAGACCAGGGGGCCCACACCCTAGCCACGAGGGTGGGGTGCGCGCCTGCCCCCCCAGGGCGCGCCCCCTACCTCGTGGCCCCCCTGGAGCTCCTCCGACCTCAACTCCAACTCTATATATTTGCTTTCGGGGAGACAAAAATTAGAGAGAAGGATTCATTGCGTTTTACGATACGGAGCCGCTGCCAAGCCCTAAAACCTCTCGGGAGGGCTGATCCGGAGTCCGTTCGGGGCTCCGGAGAGGGGAATCCGTCGCCATCATCATCATCAACCTTCCTCCATCACCAACTTCATGATGCTCACTGCCGTGCGTGAGTAATTCCATTGTAGGCTTGCTAGACAGTGATGGGTTGGATGAGATTTATCATGTAATCGAGTTAATTTTGTTAGGGTTTGATCCCTAGTATCCACTATGTTCTGAGATTGATGTTGCTATGACTTTGCTATACTTAATGCTTGTCACTAGGGCCTGATAACCCGCAAGTATAGGGGATCGCAACATTTTTTGAGGGTAAAGTATTCAACCCACATTTATTGATTCGACACAAGGGGAGCGAAAGAATACTCTCAAGTATTAGCAGCTAAGTTGTCAATTCAACCACACCTAGAAACTTAATATCTGCAGCGAAGTATTTAGTAGCAAAGTAATATGATAGTAGTGATAACGGTAACAAAAGGTAGGGGTAGTAAAAGCAATGTTTTTGGTATTTTCTAGTGACGATAGCAATAGCAACGGGAAAGTAAATAAGCGAAGAACAATATGTGGAAAGCTCGTAGGCAATGGATCGGTGAAGGAGAATTATGCCGGATGCGGTTCATCATGTAACAGTCATAACCTAGGGTGACACAGAACTAGCTCCAGTTCATTGATATAATGTGGGCATGTATTCTGAACATAGTCATACGTGCTTATGGAAAAGAACTTGCATGACATCTTTTGTCCTACCCTCCCGTGGTAGCGGGGTCCTTACGGAAACTAAGGGATATTAAGGCCTCCTTTTAATTGAGAACCAAAACAAAGCATTAACACATAGTGAATACATGAACTCCTCAAACTATGGTCATCACCGGTAAGTGTCCCGATTATTGTCACTTCGGGGTTAACGGATCATAACACATAATAGGTGACTATAAACTTGCAAGATAGGATCAAGAACACTCATATATTGACGAAAACATAATTGGTTCAGATCTGAAATCATGACACTCAGGCCCTAGTGGCAAGCATTAAGCATAGCAAAGTCATAGCAACATCAATCTCAGAACATAGTGGACACTAGGGATCAAACCCTAACAAAACTAACTCGATTACATGATAGATCCCATCCAACCCATCACCGTCCAGCAAGCCTACGATGGAATTACTCATGCACGGCGGTGAGCATCACGAAATTGGTGATGGAGGATGGTTGATGATGACGATGGCCACGGATTCCCCTCTCCGGAGGCCCGAACGGACTCCAGATCAGCCCTCCTAAGAGGTTTTAGGGCTTGGCGGTGGCTCCGTATCGTAAAACACGATGATTTCTTCTCTCTTATTTTTTTCTCCCCGAAACTCAATATATGAAGTTGGAGTTGGAGTCGGAGAGGCAACAGGGGGCCACGAGGTAGGGGGCGCGCCCTAGGGGGGCAGGTGCGCCCCCACCCTCATAGAGAGGTGGTGGGCACCCTGACCTTCATCTTTTGCAGGTATTTTTCATATTTTCTGAAAAGTGGCTCCGTGAAGTTTCAGGTCATTCCGAGAACGTTTGCTCCTGCACATAAATAACACCATGGTAATTCTGCTGAAAATAGCGTCAGTCCGGGTTAGTTCCATTCAAATCTTGCAAGTTAGAGTCCAAAACAAGGGCAAAAGTGTTTGTAAAAGTAGATACGTTGGAGACGTATCAACTCCCCCAAGCTTAAATCTTTGCTTGTCCTCAAGCAATTCAGTTGACAAACTGAAAGTGATAAAGGAAAAACTTTTACAAACTCTGTTTGCTCTTGTTGTTGTAAATATGTAAAGCCAGCATTCAAGTTTTCAGCAAAGATTATAACTAACCACATTTGCAATAACGCATAGGTCTCAAGTTTACTCATATCAATAGCATAATCAACTAGCGAGCCATAATAATAAATCTGGGATGACAACACTTTCTTAAAACAACCATAATATGATATAATGTAACATCCCAAATTTTCAATTTGGAATGTTATACACTAGATCATCATTGCATATCATATTTTATTGCTTTTGGCCTGATCCAGAAATTCTACGCAACCCAAGGACCCACGGAGAGAGTTGGGGATTTCGTTATTTTCATATTTGAGTTTTCCCAAAATTTGAAAATAGGATCATTTGCTTTTATTTATTTTATCTTCAATTATTTCAATTATAAAAAATAAGTGAGAGGGAATAAAATGACTTTCCCAAAATAAAAAAATATTGAGGATTTAATAAAAAAATCAAATAAGATTTTATTTTGGAGTTTTTCCGCTATTTTACTTGAATTTAGGAAAAATTCGCGTTTTTCCAAATTGCATTTAGGCCCCAAATAAATGTTCACCTTGTCCGGCTTGATTTTAGAAGTCGGGGAAAATTTATTTCGGGATTTTAGGAGTCCGTTTAGTATTTCTTTTATTTGTTTTTCTGCGCGTAATGTTTTAAAAAAACGTGAACCGACCTCGGGCCGTATTCGGCCAGGTCTCCCCTGGCCTGCCCACTTTATATAGCGCCCGAGGCCACCCCAGCCCACCCCAAACCCTAGCCCCGCCGCCGCCGCCCGTGATCCGCGCCGCCGCCGCCGGTTGCCGCCACCGCCGCCCGCTGCCCTCGCCGCCGCCGCCCGTTGACCCGTCGGAGGTAGACCCCGTCGCCGCCGCGGTTTTCGAGAGAAACCGTCGATTTATTTTTTTAGGAACCCGATTTATTTTTTTAGATCAGTTTTTTTGGTTTAGTTATTTAGCAGACGTTCGTTCGTACGTTTGTTTTAACGAACGGTTTTCGTCGTTTAGCCGCAGACAACGAATATTCGTTCGTTAGCCAGTTCGTCCGTTTTTCTTTTTCTTGGATTTTCCGCGATTATTTTCAATCGCGATTTCTGATCCGATTTTCGTTTTAGTATAACTTTTCGCTCGTTTATCATAATCAGGCGATTCAAGCGCCTAGAGTTTCGTCTCGAAACCCTCTTTTTGTTCAGCCAACTCAAACAAGTTTTTTGCTTCTCTAAAAATTTACTTCGATCCAGATTAGTAAACGAAGCTTGTTTCTTTTGCCGTTTGACTTTCGTTGCTTCGTTTGATTTGTTTCTTTTTGCAAACCGGAGTTCGTAAGTTGAACTTGCTGGTTAGTTCGCTTATTTTCATTTTACGTGTGCATTAGATGAGTGCTTATTATATGCTTGTTTGTTTGCGATAGAGTACCCGGAGTGCGCCGCTTGCTACTTCGAATCTCTAGGTTTCACGGATCATCAGCAAGGCAAGTAACACTTTGATCATACCTCTTACTACCCAGTTTTGGTGCATTAGATCAATCCCCAAACATTGCATGATTAGGATCTAATTAAATTGTGGGTTTTGGGAAGTAGATGAGGTAGTACTTATTACCTATTTTATTATCAAACCCTTGGGAGTTATTTCTATGTTTGCTTATATTGCCATGCTATGCTAGTAGACGTGGATTGGGTGAGTGTATCCATGACAGATGTGAGATTGTTAATTAATGGTTTATTTAAGGTGGCAACTTTAATACACATCTGGGTGGATTGAGGCACCTGGGTAGTCCAGCGATTGCCAGTTTTTCTTTATGGACCGCCACCCAGGCTCAAAGGGATCATGAGATTATTCATACTAGAAACTTACGTGTGCAGCCACAAGCTACTATGGGCTCTAGCATAGTTGATTAAGTTGTGCGAACTCTTACAATGGTAGACTAGCAGATGTAGGGGAAAGTAGGTGTAACGGTCTACCCAATCGTAAGGTGCTAGCGCTTCTGAAAGACTATGTCTCGGTCATCCGTTTCTCCAATACCATGTAGTGCAAGAATCCCAACAGAGGAGATCGAGTCTTGTGGGGAAAAGTGCGCAAACCTCTACAGAGTGTATAAACTAAACATGGTTAGCCGTGTCCCCGATTATGGACAGTCTTGAGTATCTAGTACTTGGATTATCATATGAATCTCATCATGTTGCTTTAATTAATTTTGTTGGGTTTTAATGATGATGCTTAGTTGGGATTGAGAGGGTGTCTACACTCTCAATGTTTAACAACCACCATGATAGTTAAATAAAATTTATTCCTTTGCAGTACGGAAAAACTGGCTTTACGCAAAACTGTAACCATAGAGCTTTCCACCAGCCATATATGCATGTAGTATAGCCTATTTCTGTTCATCACTCTCTATGTGTTACATTGCCAGCATATTCCATGTGCCGACCCGTTTTCGGGCTGCAACGTTCATGTTGCAGACTTTTCAGACGACGAGTAAGGTGACATTAGGTCGTGGTTCTATACTCAGTGATGCCGTTGGAGTTGATGAACACGCTTATCTTCCAAGCCTTCTGCTGTTATCGTATTAGATGGCCTTAAGCCATATTTTTTGTAATAAGTTCTCTTTTGAGACACTCGATGTAATAAGTGTGTGATTGCTACTCTATTATAAATCCTTCAAGTACTGTGCGTGTCAGCATTACTGATCCAGGGATGACACTGATGCACAAAGATTAGACTGTTTGAGGTCTGGTCGCTACAAGATGGTATCAGAGCACACGCTGACTGTAGGACACGACCACTAAGCTAAAAGACCTAGATCACTACCTGAAGGAGTTCACCTGAAGGAGGTCACTAAGTACCTGAACATCGGAGTACCAAGCTGTAGGACACGTTGATGTAACAAGTTCACGCAACCGGATGAAGATACACCCTTTGGACGCCACCTGAAGGAGGTCACTAAGTACCTGAACATCGGAGTAGCAAGCTTCACCGGGACCTACAACGCGACTTAACCCGAGGAGGAGCGCTGGATGATTCAAGTTCAAGTTCCAGGAAGTACGTTCGCGCCAGTAACTGAACCCATAGAGTTTTCCTTTGATGCACCAACCTGGAGTCTAGGAAAGAGCATGGCAGCCCACATCACCATGGGACGTATTGGAGAAGTTTACCGCAATGATCTCAAGGATACTATCTACCAGATTTGTGGGCGCCGAGATGAGCATTGGGAGATGATCAGCACCAAGAAGGATAGATCAATCGCATGTTTTATTCAGGAGTTAAACCAGCACATTCGACGTCGGGAGAACCAGATGTGCGCAGGCATGCTAGATCTGAAGAAGGCGATGACAAGAATCACAGATCTGGAGGAAGAACTCAAGGCTACATGCGAAGATTATGAGGAGGAAATCGTCATACTAGTGGAGAAGAATGATGACCTGATTAAGAAGATTGGAATATTCATGGGAGACCCTACACTAGTATAAAAAGACGAAGAACCCAAGGAGATTCGCCCGGAAGACTACATCATCATCGACGACAGCGATGATGACTATGTTGATGAAGCTGGAGCGGATAGCATGGAGTCTTCATCGGAGCAGTTTTTCTAGTAGACCACCACATCAGTAGTAGTATTCCACCATGTAAATAGACTAGTCCGAGCACTTTCACGATAGTTCTAGACCGATTGTATGCCCTTGTTTGGATTGAATGAAGTGATTTTGTTTGTGTTTGTCTCATGTGCATATGGGTAGTGCTTTCTCATTAGACCTCATTCTATTCTAATCTCTCCCCTCTAAACCCATCAGATGCCTCCAAGATGTGACAATGGATTTGCTTTCCCACCGGAGCTCACCCAGTTGATCCAGCAGCAGAATGCATTGATGTAGTTGCTAGTCCAGAATCAGAATCAGGGGAACAACAACAACAACCCACCACCACCTCCACCTGTTGATCACTTAACCCGTTTTCTTAGACTGAATCCGCCGGTGTTCTCCAGTAGCACTGAGCCGATAGTGGCAGATGATTGGCTCCCCAAGACAGGGAGGGAATTGACCACTGCAGGATGCACAGATGCGGAAAAGGTGCGTTTTGCCGCACATCAGCTTGAAGGACCCGCAGCATCATGATGGGAGAATTTCACAGCCACTTATCCTATAAACACTGTCACATGGGATCAGTTTCAGCAAGCTTTTTGTACTGCCCATGTTTCAGCAGGAGCTATGGCCATGAAGAAGCGTGAGTTTCGCAAGTTGCGCCAAGGAGGACGGACAGTTGGCCAATATGTGGATGGCTTTAGTAAGTTAGCGCGTTATGCCCCGGATGACGTTGCTATGGATGCAGCTAAGCAGGAGAAGTTTCTGGAAGAACTGAATGATGAGTTGAGCATGCAGTTGATGGTAGCAACCTTCAAAAACTACCAGGAGTTGGTAGATCGTGCCCTTATGATTGAAGGGAAGCAGCGGCAGATTGAGAACCGCAAGAGGAAGTATGGACAAGGGAAGTACAATTCAGGAGCTCAGCAGAAGCCACGTTTTACCCCGAAATCGGGAGGACATTTTCAGCATACCCATGGAGAGGAAGTTCGCATAATCATAATGGCCCCAAGAATGGTAATGGGAATGGGGGAAGCAACGGCCAGAACCGTACCAACCTGTCAACCCCAGCCAAGAGAGACCTGAGCCAAGTCACTTGCTTTAGGTGCCAGAAGACCGGACATTACGCCAATGAATGTCCTGAATCCCAGAATGGAAATGGCAATGGAATCTCTAGGAAGAAGCCGAACCCTTTCAATAGGGGACAGGTGAACCACGTAAACGTGGAGGAGGTTGAAGAGCAGCCCGATGCAGTAATCTGTAAGTTTTTGGTTAAGTCTTTTACTGCTCTCGTTCTTTTTGATACTGGTGCATCGCATTCATACATATCAAGGGAATTCATGGATAAGTATAAACTGCCCACCAAGGTTCTTAGAACACCCATGTTAGTAAGCTCACCAGGAGCGGAGTATATGGCCAGTAAAGGATGTTTTCAAGTGCCATTGAGTATAGGTAGGCATGTGTTTCCCTCGGATTTAATCATTTTGGAATCACAAGGTTTGGATGTAATTCTGGGTATGGATTGGCTATCGATGTATGAAGGAAACATTGATTGCGCTAGTAAGTCGATTTTGCTTACCACCCCAGAAGGGAGAAGGATCAAGTATGTATCCCGGCATGTGCCGAAGAGGACACAAGTAAATTCCTTAACATGAGTTGTACAGGAGTAAGTACTGGTGGTAAAGGATTTTCCGGATGTATTCCCAGAAGAGTTGCCAGGCATGCCACCGGATAGAGACATTGAGTTTTTGATTGAGCTTTTGCTAGGAACAGGACCAATATCTAAGAGACCGTATAGAATGCCTACAAAGGATTTGGTGGAGATTAAGAAGCAGATTAAGGAGTTACTGGATAAGGGATATATTTGCCCAAGTTCGTCACCTTAGGGATCGCCAGTACTTCTAGTGGAAAAGAAGGATGGATCGTTAAGGATGGTTTTTGATTACCGAGGATTGAATGAGGTGACGATCAAGAATAAGTACCCACTACCGATGATCAATGATTTGTTTGACCAATTGCAAGGAGCAAATGTATTTTCCAAGATCGATTTGCGATCAGGATACCACCAATTGAAGATTCAAGAGCAGGACATACCTAAGACAACTTTTACCACAAGGTATGGGTTGTATGAGTATACCGTTATGTCATTTGGTCTGACTAACGCACCTGCCTATTTTATGAACATGACGAACAAGGTGTTTATGGAGTTTTTGGATAAGTTCGTCGTAGTGTTCATTGATGATATTCTGGTTTACTCGAAGAATGAAGAAGAACATAAAGAACATTTGCGTTTGGTACTTGGTAAGCTCAGAGAACATCAGTTATACGCCAAGTTCAGCAAATGTGAGTTTTGGTTGAAGGAAGTTGGATTCCTTGGACATGTTATATCCGGAGAAGGAATAGCAGTAGATCCCACCAAGGTTATCACTGTGACAAATTGGGAAGCCCCAACAACAGTTGGAGAGATCCAGAGTTTTCTTGGACTTGCAGGATACTACCGGAGATTCATTGAAAATTTCTCGAAGATTGTAAAACCTATGACGGAGTTGTTTAAGAAGGACACCAAGTTCAAATGGACTGAGGAATGTGAGGCCAGTTTCCAGGAGTTGAAGAAATGTTTGGTTACCTCGCCAGTGTTGATTCTGCCAGATCAGCACAAGGATTATGAGGTGTATTGCGACGCTTCACGTTGAGGACTTGGAGCAGTGCTTATGCAGGAGGGAAGAGTTATTTCGTATGCCTCACGACAGCTTAAGCCCCATGAGTTGAATTATGCTACACACGACTTGGAGTTAGCAGCCGTAGTGCACGCCTTAAAGACATGGAGACATTTTCTCATTGGAAACCATTGTGAGCTATACACGGATCACAAGAGCTTGAGGTACATCTTCACGCAGAAGGAGTTGAATCTCGGACAAAGAAGATGGTTGGAGCTCATCAAGGATTATGACATGATATTGCATTATCACCCCGGAAAGGCTAACGTAGTAGCTGATGCGTTGAGCCGCAAGAGCCATGTCAACACACTAATGACCGAAGAGTTACCAAAGGAGTTAGCCGAGGATCTTCGTGAGCTATGTTTGGAGATAGTTCTGAGAGGCTATGTAGCAGCATTGGAGGTTCAGTCTACTTTGATGGATAAAATCAGAGAAGCTCAGAAGACTGACAAGGATATTGCTTCTATTAAAGAGAAAATGAGCAAGGGAAAAGCTAAAGGATCTCGTGAGGATGAGCACGATACCTTATGGTTCGAGGACCGTGTTTATGTGCCTAACGATTCGGAGATCAGGAAGTTGATTCTGCAAGAGGCCCATGATTCACCATACTCGATTCACCCAGGAAATACCAAGATGTATTTGGATTTGACGGATACTTTCTGGTGGACCGGAATGAAGAAGGATATTGCGGAGTATGTAGCACTTTGTGATGTATGTCAGAGAGTAAAGGCAGAGCATCAGAAGCCAGCAGGGTTGCTACAACCATTGCCGATACCCGAATGGAAGTGGGATAAGCTAGGCATGGACTTTATCATGGGATTACCCAGGACCCGTTCAGGCTATGACTCAATATGGGTTGTAGTCGATCGTTTGACGAAGGTAGCTCATTTCATTCTAGTGAAGACTACTTACAGCAGTGCCAAGTTGGCTAAGATATACATGACCAGGATCGTATGTCTGCATGGAGTTCCGAGGAGCATTGTATCAGATAGAGGAACTCAGTTTACCTCAAAGTTCTGGAATCAGTTGCACGAAACTTTGGGTACCAGGCTAGAGTTCAGTACAGCTTTTCATCCGCAGACAGATGGACAGACCGAGAGAGTCAATCAGATTTTGGAGGATATGCTGAGAGCTTGTGCGCTAGATTATGGATCTAGTTGGGACGACAATTTGCCGTATGCAGAGTTCTCTTACAACAACAGTTATCAATCCAGTTTGAAGATGGCCCCTTTTGAAGCTTTGTACGGAAGAAGGTGCAGAACACCATTGTCGTGGGATGAAGTTGGAGACCGCCAGTTGTTTGGACGGGATTTGATTAAGGAGTCTGAACAGCAGGTGAAGTTGATTCGCTATAGGCTCAAGGTAGCCCAGTCCAGGCAAAAGAGCTATGCAGATTCTAAACGCAAGGAGACGGTTTACAAAGTCGGAGATAGAGTTTATCTTCGTGTATCCCCGCTTCGAGGAGTTAAGCGCTTTGGAGTTAAGGGAAAGTTAGCGCCACATTTTGTGGGACCATACAAAGTTTTGGAGCGTATGGGAGAAGTTGCTTACAAATTAGAGTTGCCCGAAGGATTGTCAGGAGTTCATGACGTGTTCCACATTTCCCAGTTGAAGAAGTGCCATGCAGAGATGGCTGATATATCGCTGAGAGATACAGTGCCGTTGGAAGCAATTCAGTTGGAAGGTGATTTGACCTATGAGGAGAAACCAGTTAAGATTCTCGGTTATGCCAGCCGAGCAACCCGCAGCAAAGTTATCAAGTTTTTTAAAGTTCAGTGGAGCCACCACACCGAGGATGAAGCCACCTGGGAGCGAGAGGAAGATTTGCTGAAGGACCACCCTCACCTATTTTCTAGCCAACCCGAATCTCGAGGGCGAGATTCATCTTAAGGGGGGTAGGTTTGTAACATCCCAAATTTTCAATTTGGAATGTTATACACTAGATCATCATTGTATATCATATTTTATTGCTTTTGGCCTAATCCAGAAATTCTACGCAACTCAAGGACCCACGGAAAGAGTTGGGGATTTCATTATTTTCATATTTGAGTTTTCTCAAATTTTGAAAATAGGATCATTTGATTTTATTTATTTTATCTTCAATTATTTCAATTATAAAAATAAGTGAGAGGGAATAAAATGACTTTCCCAAAATAAAGAAATATTGAGGATTTAATAAAAAAATCAAATAAGATTTTATTTTGGAGTTTTCCGCTATTTTATTTGAATTTAGGAAAAATGCGCGTCTTTCAAAATTGCATTTAGGCCCCAAATAAATGTTCACCTTGTCCGACTTGATTTTAGAAGTCGGGTAAAATTTATTTCGGGATTTTTGGAGTTCGTTTAGTATTTCTTTTATTTGTTTTTCTGCGCGTAATGTTTTTTTAGAAAAAAACGCGAACCGACCTCGGGCCGTATTCGGCCAGGACTCCCCTGGCCCGCCCCCTTTATATAGCGCCCGAGCCCACCCCAAATCCTAGCCCCACCGCCGTCCTAGCTAGCCGCCGCCGCCGCGCGCGATCTGCGCCGCCGCCGCCGCCGGTTGCC